>NW_021636373.1:0-65280 GCF_004799145.2 Neltuma alba
CGGGTCCTAAAAGTAGTCTTCGGAACGTCCTCAGCTTTTTGTCCTCAACCAATGGTATCCTTATTGTAAATCGATCTTATAAGATACCATAGCTCCAACCAGCTGGTCTTGTAAATCATCGATCTGCAGTAGGGCTACTTATTCTTTCCCGTCATTTTATTTAACTCTCGGTAGTCTATACGTAATCTTAGACTACCATCCTTCCTCTTAATGAAGAGTACTAGAGCACCTTAGGAGATACGCTGGGTCTAATAAATCTCCTTTCTGTTCCTTTACTCCGCCATCTCATTTGACCACCGAAATCAAGCACACAAGCACATAGCATATCTTCTAACATCTGGATCGTTCTTTCCATCTACCCATCTGTCTGTGGGTGGTAGGCTGTACTGAATGTAAGAGTAGTGTCTATTTCTTTCTGTAAGGACCTCCAAAACTTAGAAGTAAATCTTGGGTCTCGGTTTGAAACAATACTCCTCAGGACACCATGTAGCCTAACAATCTCTTTAATGTAAATCTCACTAACTTTTCTGGAGAATCTTTAACATTCATGGTGAGAAAATATGCTGACTTAGTCAGGTGGTCTACTATGACCCATATTGCATCATGTTTAGCCGATGTCATCAGTATTCATCAATTAATACTATAAAATCCATAGATATACTATCCCACTTCTATTCCATCTATCTAAGGGTTGCAACTCTCCTACAGGTTTTTGATGTTCTATTTTCACTTTCTGGCAAGTGAGGCATATTGCCACATACTCTATGATCTCCTTCTTTATCTCAGGCCACTAGAAAAGCTCTCCATTGTCATGATACATCTTGGTCATTCCTAGATGAAGAGCGTACCTACTCTTATAGGCTTATGCTAGTATCCTTTCCCTATGATCAGCTACTTAGGGAACATAAGTTCTTCCTTTAAACTTTAACAACCCCTCTTTAGAAATTTCAAAGTTTCCAGTCTCGCCTTTAGACCATTTCTCTTTGAAAATTTCTGCTAGTTGATCCTGTGATTACGCTTTACTAATCTAATCCCTGAGCAGAGCTGTAAACTGTGTTCCGCCTCTACTCTTTTCTATTCACTGCATCTGATACAAAGGACCCCAATCTCTAAAATCCTCTACTAGCTTCTGCTCCTTGATCATTAGTGATGCTACCTATACTGTGTTCATACTCAAGGCATTTGCAACCACATTCACTTTGCCTGGATGTTACTTAATCTGGAAGTCATAATCTTTAAGAAATTCATCCATCTTCACTGCCTCATATTCAACTCTTTCTGATCGTGGAGGTACTTAAGGCTCTTGTGGTCATAAAACAACTCTATCATTGCTCTGTGTAGGTAATGTTCCATAACTTCAATGCATAAACTATTGCTGCTAATTCTAAGTCATGGGTCGAGTAATTCTCCTAATGAGATTTTAACTGGCATGAGGCATAGGCTACTATTCGCCCTTGTTGCATAGGCACACATCCTAGTCCCTACTTGCTAGCATCTGTGTAAACCATATGATTTGTGATGTCACATCCAACATTATGATAATTAGAAACAAGAAATGTTCTCAAATTGTTAAGGATTAAAAATTAATAAGGAGAATTTTGGTGGAAAATAATTACAGTAGTTTTCCAAGCCAATCATAGAAATTTGACTAATTAAGGAAAATTGGTCAAAATTTAAATAATGAAAAATATTTCCAAGCCTTGGAAAATTAAAAAAAAATGAGGATAATATCCTTTGAGAGTTATATGAAATTATAAAGTTGGTTTTATGACCAAATTACCCTTAGAGAAATTATAAGAGAATTTAAGGGTGATTTAGGCTAATTAAGGGATTTTATTTGGAAAATTCCAAATAAATATTTTTAAGGGAATAAAATTTGAGAAAATTCCTATGAGATCCCAAGGAATTATAAGGAATTATGGAATTAAATGAAAACCCTCAAGTATCCAAGATTTTTCCAAATAATGATGAAAAGTGGAAAAATCCCTAAGAGAAGGAAAATAATTTTCCTTTTTAATTAATTATTAGGAAATTGATTTTGAGGCAAAGAGGGCAATTAGGGAAGATAAAAATGAGGAGATTAAATTAAGGATCTGACAGAAAATAATTGCAGAAGCTAGGTTACTGTAATTATGGAAAAAGTTAAACTCAGAGCCTAAGGTATACTGATAAAGCAAGATGGGTGTCTTGCAAATCAAACGGATCATATTGAGCCATGCGTCAAGCTCTTGAAGGAGAAGATTTGAATTTGCCAAGTGTCATTCTTCAAATGGAGAGGATCTTGACTTTAGTAATTAATTTCATTTGGAATTTTGTTAATTATGAAAGAGGGATCAAGATTTAGCAGGGTAATGACACTTGGACTATCATTAAAGAAGGTGGTTGAGATATTTTGGGACCATTAATCAAGCTCTTCTCTCCCCTATTTTCATATGGGAGTTCGGCCAAGGGAGAAAATAAGAGAAAAAGAGAGAGCTTGAGAGAAAAACAAGAAGAAGCAAGCACCTTTGGTCATACAAGCAAGGATCTAAGGTGAGTTCATGATTCTAGATGTGTTTTGCTTTCTTTTCTTCTTTTTATGGTTGAAAAATCTGTCCCCTCCCTCTTTTTGTGGCTGGCTGAACTGATTAATAAAAAGGGAAAGGAGTTTTTGCTCATTACACTTATTAGACACACAACACAAGCTAGATCCTAGTGTTTGCAAGTGACTATAGGTTGTTTTAAAGCATTTTTCATGGTTGTTTTCTTGAGTGATCTTTTCGGCCAAGTGAAGAACTGAACCCTAGGAGGAGTTTTTCAATTTTTAAGGCTTCCATGATGCTTAAAATGAAGAATGGTGTAGGGTAAACTAAAAGGAACAAGTGTTGGAAGCTTAAAAGCAAAGTTGTGATTTTTGGTTTAAAACCTCTAGTGGTTCTGTCAGGTTGTGGCTGGAAGAAGTAAATTTATTTTCATAAATCTAAGCCTATTTTTGGAATCTACATGAAAATCCATGTAGGAACAAGTCAATAAGTGATTTTTAGGGTTAAAGAGAACCAAGTTTAAAAATAGTGAACAAAGGAGGAAGCTTTATGGTTCAAGAATCATTTTGATTTGTTCTTGCTTTTTCATGGTTGAATAATGATTCTTGCTGCCCTTTTTGATGGATTGCATTGTTAGGGTTTGATATTTGTAAAGGAAAAGAGGAGAAAGAAGAAAAGCTAAAGCTTTTGGAGCAAGGTAACAAGTTAAACCTAGCTACTACCACTAACTAGCATTGTTGATTATTGTATGGTTAATTGCTATTATTGTGGTTGAGCTCTCTTGATTGTTATGTGGCTGCTCTTTATAGTATCTTGCTTTGGCCTTTGCATAATTGAGTTTTCCAATTATAAGCATGTTAGTTCACCAATAGTAGCTAATGTGATCATGCATAATAATGATGCTTGCTTGGTGATATAGTTGGTCAATTTGCTATTGGGATTTCAATGAAATCTCATTCCATAAATGCAATCTAACATTTTAGGCCTGAATCCTCCAAGGGAAAGCTGCAGATTGAAGGCTAATTTATGGGGTTTAGCCACAAAATTTCGTGAACTCATTTTGGTTATGTACATATTAAACTAACAGTGTTGTAAGCACACTGACCCTGACTAGTTCATGAACTTTTTGATTATGCTTCTGAACGCGTTTAATCATGAAATTTTGTATGATAAAATATAACGTCCTGAGCTTCAATTTGATATCTAATACGTTAAAAATGGCTAGTATACGATTTATAATGATTTTTTAAAGTTAATGGTCAGAATCTGGGAATCAGGGTTTTTGGCAAATGGACAGTGTTGCATTTCTCAAAAACCTAACGCTTTCTCATAAGGAATTGGACAATGAGATTATTTTTTCTTGAAAGAGACTTAAAGAGATTTAAGTAGAATTTTGAACCACCCCAATTGGATTTTTTTCGAATAAGTTATGAATTTTTGAAGTTGGCCAGAAAAACTGGATTTTTACCCAATGAATAGTAAAAATCTGAAATTTAGTTTTTATGGTAAAAAGTAAGCTCAAGACCATCCAATGTGGTCTAAAATGATTTTGAAAGAAACCCAAGTCAATATAATAGTAAGATGTGACAGTGAAGGGTCAAGGAGTACAAGTACAGGAGTAGAGGTGAGCTTTCTCTTCAGCTCCTGAAAGCTAGCCTCACTCTTCTCATCCCACAAGAACGGCTGCTTCTTCCTAGTTAGCTTGGTCAGCAGAAGAGTAATTTGAGAGAAGTCCTTAATGAATCTTTTGTAATACCCCGCTAGTTTGAGGAAACTTTTGATCTCAGTCACTGACTTAGGTCTCTCCTAGTTAAGTACTGCCTTAATCTTACTAAGGTTGATCACCACTCCCTCTTGGGAAATCACAGCTGAGAAAACAGACTTCTTGTAGCCAAAACTCACACTTGCTAAGTTTGACAACAAGCTGCTTCTCTTTCAAGGTATCTAGGAAAATTCTCAAGTGCGTCTCATGCTCTTCAAGAGACTTGGAATACATGAGGATGTCATCAATAAATACCACTATGAGCAGATCTAAATAAGGACGAAAGATCCTATTCATGTAGTCCATAAATGTCACAAGGTGCATTCGTCACTCCAAATGGCATCACTAAGAATTCATAGTGTCCATAGCGAGTTCTAAACGTTGCCTTGGGGACATCATTAGGCCTAATCCTGAGTTGGTGGTAACCAAATCTCAGAGAACATACTAGCACCAACTAGCTGGTCTTGTAACATCCCAAATTTTGACTCATAGATACAAGTCATAGCACAAGAAAGGATGATTATTAAGTCCAATGCAACGAAAATTCCAAAGATCTCTCAGAAAGAAAAAGAGATTTTCCAAGGGCAAATGTGTAAAACAATAGTGTTCGGGGACTAAAGAATAACGAACTGGAAACAACTAAGAGCTAGAGGTTATGCCAGAAACTTGTAAGAGATGGTTCTGAAGGTTAGGCCTAAGGAGGGACCAAATTGCAAAAAAAAAAGATTCTTAGGCCAAGTAGGGACCTAATTGTAAATAATAAAAGTTCTGGTCAGCCATTGCTCAGAGTTAGCAAGAAGGGCCCAAATGACTTAGAAAAATTTCAAAAAATGGGAATATGATCCCAGAGACGATATAAGACTAGAAATGACGGAAATGCCCTGAAGCCATTCTAGGGTTTTGAGCAATTTGAGATAGTAACTTAAATTGAATTATTTAAGTTATGAGACGGCTTCAAATAATCAGGAAAAACTGGGGAACAGTAGTTCAGGAATTTACACAGATTGTAAAATTAATTCCCTCCCCAGAAACTGACAAGATTAGTTTTAATTAAATTTAAAGCATATTTATACCATATCTAGGGAAAGTCAAAATAACTGTCTACAGATTGACTTTTGACCTGAGAAAATTAGAGGAATTCCCTGTAATGAAATGGAAAGAATGAAACCCAGAGACATATCGACGGAGTTATGAGCTAGTAGAAAAGAATTCAGCAAAACCGACTCTGATTAAATATTATTTAATTAATTACGTCACTAAGGAGAAAGGGATGGGATATTCCTTTCTCTATAAGTATACCATGAGGAGATTAAGTTAAGAGTCAATAGAAGATACATTGGTAATGCTCAGAAACCCAGAAGGGATCCGGACTGACAATGTTAGGTTCCTTGAGGGTCAAAATGGTAAATTTATGAGAAATTCTCAAAAATTCCCTAAAAATAGAAAAAGGGTAAATTAGGGGTTTTTGAGTCATATATGATGTTTTGGGAGTGAAAATAACCCAAAATAAATTATTGCGACATTTTCTCAAAAATAGTGATTTTTGAAGAAAATAGTGAGAATTAAGGAAATATAATTATTTTAATTATATAAGGGCCTCAATAATTCAAGGAAAAATATGGGTAAGTTTCTTGGGAATACATGTGAATTTATAAAACTTTTTCCAAGTATTGGAAATAAAGGAAATAATTTATGGGGAATTTGCTTCTGAAATTCTATCGGTAAAACCCGATTTCAGAGAAAAAAGTGAAATAAATAGTTAGAGGTTATGAAAAATCCCCAAACTTTCCAAATCATACTTTTATATTAAATTTGGATTTTTCATGGAAAAAAATAATTTTTGAAGGCCCCGATCTATTTTTTCTAATAAAGGCCTAAAAGGAGAAAATCGGGTAAAAGATTATGGTTGGGATTGAACTAGATTAATCCCATTGCTTCCAAACGAGATTTGGGGCACTTAGTTAGCCCAAAAAATAAGAGAATTTCGTGCTCCCTAGGCCCATGCACATGGTCAAGTTGGTTGGATAAGGTTTAATCATGACTTTGCAAAATATCTCAAGTAAGCTTGTGAAATAAGCTTGCATATGTGGTTGATTGTTTCCCTTCCACTTGATCTGAAATTTTGAAGATATTTTGGGCAGGAAAATACTGATTAATAGGAGAGAGAGAATGCAGCACATGTGGCAAATTTTTTGGGGAAGAAACAAAGATCAACAGTTAGGATTAACTTGGAATCAAAGGCTAGGATTTGTCTAAATCCTTTATAAATATCCATACCCCTTATGCTTGCAATGTTTCGGCCATTCATGGGGGAAGAGAGAGAAAAATAAATAGCAAGAGAGGAGAAGGGGAAGGGAAAAAGCAAAGGATCCCATGCTAATCCAAGTCTCAAATCAAGGTATGTTTATAGATTTTGATCTAGTTTCCACTTCCCTTACTCTTTGTAAGCTTGGTGGTTGGTTTGGTTGGATTTTTTGTTGGTTAAACCCCAAGCCAAGGTGCT
This sequence comes from Neltuma alba, assembly GCF_004799145.2. NCBI lineage: Eukaryota > Viridiplantae > Streptophyta > Magnoliopsida > Fabales > Fabaceae > Neltuma > Neltuma alba. Next base: position 6,788 of record NW_021636373.1, read on the forward strand.
GCACGAAATTGATAAGGTTAAAGAAAGATGAAACAGATGTTAGAAACATGTTTAAAAGCTTGAAAACAACAAGAATCAAGTGGTTTGATATTGATTCTTGGAGAAATCCAACTCCCCCTTTCATTTGTGTATGTTTTCTGCCATGATTGGAAATTTATGATGGGTCTGGAAATTGATGATTTTGATGCTTCCAATAAGTTTAAATGATGATTTTGTGTAGGGATTTATGTAGAAAACATATTTGGAAGCATTAGAATTGAAAATGAAAATTTTGGACATAAAGCACCTATGTTTCGGTCAAACCAGAAGAGGGGGGAAGGAGTTGGATTCTGATTGTTTTGAGCTTGGAAATAGATTCTCCATACAAAATTATGTAGGGATAGTATGTGGAAATAATTTTAGGAAGGTTGGAATTGAAACTCAAAAGTTAGAATTCAAGTATGTTCAAGAAAGAATCAAGTAGAGATAAGTTGATGACTTGATTCTAATAATTGTTTTGCATCATGTATTGATGTGTTTAGAACCTTGGACCATCCAAGAGGATATTTAATAGTGTTGGCCGAAAATGCATAGGGTTGGAAAGACAAGGGAATCAAAGGAAAAGCAAGAGGAAAGCTATGTTACAAGGTAGTGAACTTACCTATAATGTGTGCTTGATATGTATGCTTGCATGATGTGGTTGTGTTGCCATGATGTGACTAAGCTATGATGAAATGTTTGCAAAGTTATGTTTGCAGGTTTATGTTATGTTTTGCCTTAGCAATATGTTATGAAAGCATGAAATGCTTTAGCTTACTTTCCATGGCATTCATGTGTTAAAGTTATAACATGTCATGCATGTGCATTATGTCTTGCATGCTTATGGGTAGTGTTTACTACTGAGATTCTCCCAAATCTCACCCCTCCCTAACCAACTATTTAGGTCAATCAATGGTGGGCAATAATGGCATGAGAGGCAAGGAGAAAAAAGTGGAGAATTATTGATGTTAATGAATAATGTTATTATTCAATGTATAATTCTCCTATTTTGTAATCTATGTTATGGATGCCAATAATGCCATGTATTTAATTACAATGTTTATGGGATGAATAGAAATGTATGAGGATGAATGCAAAAGTGTAAACCCAATTTATGTATGCCAAAGAAATAGAAAGAATTAAAGTAAAAGAGGCTAAGGGATAAACGTAGGCAATGAAGAACCTACCAAATGAATGAGTTAGGCCACGAAATTTGGCAGAGCTATAGTACACATCTCAGACTTTAAAATGAGAGCTAGATCACCTTAATTGGATGTGTACACATGGAGATACAAATTTTCACACCTTACTATCGGATCCACTTAGGATTTAATTAAAACCATTTTAGACCACAATGGATGGTCTTGAGCTAAAAATTTCATGAAAAACACTGATTTTTGGATTTTTACTGTTTATCGGGTAAAAATCAAGTTTTCTGGCCCAACTTTAAAAATTCATAACTTAATCTAGAAAATTGACATGGAGTGGTTCAAAATTCTATGAAAATCTCTTTGAATGCTTTTTCAAGGAAAAATAATCCTATAAACCAATTCCATTCGAAAAGGTGTCAGGTTTTTGTAAAATTCACCTCTGTTCATTTGGCAAAAATCCTTTTTCCAGATTCTGAATCTTAACTTTGAAAAATCATTAAAAATCGTGTAGTTGTCCATTTTTAATGTGCTTCCTATCAATTTGAAGCTCACAATGTCAACTCTAAGCATACTAAATTTCGTGCAAAGATTCATTCGGTAACTTAATAAAACATGGCTCTAAACTAACGTCCTGCTTAGAGATTACAGCACCAACCATTGATACTTATACATAACCAAATTTAATGTCCACGAATTTTTATGGTGTGACACCATAATTTAGCCTCCAATCTGCAGCTTGCACTTGGGAGTTTCAACCCCTAAAATATTAGATTATATTTGGGGGATGAGATTTTAAGAAATCCCAGTAGCAAGATCAATCAACCAAAACATTAACATGCATCAATTACAAGCATTTCAACCTTTTGCTATTAATAGGGAACTACTTTACCTCATACATGTAGCACTCTAACATGCAATAGCCAAGGCACATAAAGCAAGGAGTATAGCTGCACAATCATCATCATCATCATCATCATCATCATTTAGTTCAATCAGATAATAGCACATGAAATTGCATAGTAATTAATGCAACATTAATTCAACATTAAGGTCAATTAAATCTTACTACCTTAATCCAATGCTCTTTGATTTTCTTGTTCTCCTTTCTTGCTTCCAAAAATGCCAAACCCTAGTATGGCAATCCATAAAAAGGGCAGCAAAAATCATCAACCATTCCACATAAGAATCAATAACATAACTCAAGTAACTCCTAAACCCCCTAAAGCTTCCATCTTTGTTCTTGAATTTTTAGAGTTGGCTTCCATAAACCCTAAAAATTTCCTCTTGACTCATTCCTACATGATTTTTCATGTAGATTCCAAATATCTACTTGGATTTAACAAAATAAATTTCCTCCTTTCAGTTTCAGCTTGACCGAACTATTTGGGTTAAAAATCCAAAAATTGCAACTTTGATTCTAAGGCTTCCAACACTTGTTCTTTAGGTTTGCCCTACACTATTTTTCATTTTGAACGCAATGGAAGCCTCAAAAATTTGAAAAAAAAAATCCTACAATTCATATCTTTCTTTGGCCGAAATGACTTTAAGAGAGATATCAAAGAAAACACTTCAAAAACAACTTGTAACCACTTGTAACCACTAGGATCTATCATGCTTTGAAGTGTTCTAGCAAGATTGAACCATAAAACTTCCTCCTCTACAATGTATATGTTTCGGCCAGCATGAAAAAGAAGGGAACTATGATTTTCAACCATACAACTCAAGTAATCAAAGCAAGGAACATGTTAGAACAACTTACCAACTTGAATTTTAGTTGGATGATCAAAGTTGCTCCCTCTTCTCTTCATTTTCTCATCAAGCTCTCTCTTTTTGCCTCTCTTCTTGCCTTGGCCGAAATACTAACCAGATTTAGGGGGAGGAAGAGCTCATTAATGTGCACAAAATATCCCACCAACCATCATTAATGATTTGCCAAGTGTCATATGCCTACTTAATTTTAATCCTCTCTCTTAATTAACTTAAATCATAATGTAATTTAATTCCAAAGTCAAGATCCTCTCCATTGGTGGCTTGACACTTGGAAAACTTTAATTACAATCCATTGAAGGCTTGGCAAGTGGCAACTTATGGGCCAAGTAAAGTGCAAGACTCTCATTAACACTTTATCGGTGCACTTTTACTCCGGGTTTAATTCTTTTCTATAATTACAGTGCTCTAGCCTCTGTAATTATTTTCTATCAGATCCATAAATTATTTTCCTCATTTTTATCTTCCTAAATTGCCCTCTTTGTCTCAAATTTAATTTCCCAATAATTAAATAAAAAGGAAAACTATTTTTATTCTCTTTAGTGATTCTTCCTCTTTTCAAAGGAATTGGGAAAAATCTTGGATACTTGAGGGTCATCTTTTAATTCCATAATCTCTTATAATTTCTTGGGATATCATAGGAATTTTCTTGGGATTTTATTCTCCTTAAAAATATTTATTTAGAATTTTTCAAATAAAGGACCTTAAACTAACTCAAATCGCCCTTAAATTCCTTTGTAATTTCTCTAAGGGCAATTTGGTCATAAAACCAATTTTATAATCCCATATAATTCTCAAGGAATATTGTCCTTATTTTTTCTTAATTTTCTAAGGCTTGAAAATATTTTTCCATAATTATTCTTAACCAATTTTCCTTAATTAGTCAAACTTTTCATAATTGGCTTTGAAAACTATAATAATTACTTTCCACCAAAATTCTTCTATTTCTCCTTGCCATTTTTTACCCTTAATTATTAAGGAATATCCCTATTCCTAAATTTCATATTACTAGATGTGACATTTCTCCCCCTCTAAATAAATTTCGTCCTCGAAATTTAAAGTGTATCTTATTAGAAAAGTTCAGGATACTTTTCCTCTATCTTAGTCTCCATCTCCCTCGTAACTTCTTTCAGTATAAGACCTTTCCAGACAACCTCAACTAGTGGAAACTTCCTGTTTCTCAGCTGTTCGATTTTCTGATCAATAATTCGCTCTAGTCTGATCTCATAAGACGGGTTGTCTTGGATCACAATGTCATCATAGCGTATGACATGTGTCAGGTCTAGATGGTACTTCTTTCATTGGAGACATGGAAGACATCATGAATTTGACTTACATTCAGGGGAAGGGTCACTTTATCTACTGGTCCAGCCTTGGACAAAATTTTAAAACGGTCTAACATACTTTGAACTTGACCTCTTAAGCTTTAGGGATCGACCAACTTCTGTTGTTGGTTAAACTTTAATCACCAACCTCAATCTTTAACGGTCTCCTTTAATGTCTGAGTAGCTCTTTTGCCTATCTTGGGCCGTTAGAAGTCTTTGCTAAATAATTTTAATTTACTGGGAAGTCTGATCCACTATATTAGGACCATACTTACTTCTTTCATTAAGCTCTATCCAGCACAAGGGAGATCTACACTTTCTCCCATAGAGTGCTTCATATGGAGCCATTCAAATACTTGCATGCAAATTGTCATCTTAAGCAACTTCGGCTAATGGTAAGTACATATCCTAGTTACCGCCAAAATCAAGCACATGTGCGTTGTTGGAAATTGTGCCCTAGGGGCCAATCATTGTGTTATGAACATTGTTGATTTATGAATTTCTTAATTATGTTATCATATTATTTGCATGTTTACTGTGATGACTATCCTTGGATAACTCATGATTTATCCTAAATGTCCCTGGTCGGTTATCTATGTGGGAGCAGAGATGAAATAAGACCAGTATGACTTTGAAGATATATAGAGATATAAATCAAAGTCATAGGCACATGTAAGAGTACAAGGTGTTAGACTGACCCGCTATGAGAGAGTTGCATGGGTTAAGTCATAAGCTTCTCTCATATACAAACCATGTCACTAGAGTGCAAAAGCTTGCAGATAAGAGACGGCTAGTAAATAGAAAAGGGAGGACGGATTCTTCGAAAATAAACCCTAGAAGGACAAGAGGCGCTAGCATGTCGTTCGTGATTGGAACGCTGTTCTTATGGATACTGGTAGAGGAAGCCGATCTGAGTTGTTGACTTCGAGTGATAAAAGAGGCGAGTAGAGGCATCCTGAACGGCAGATCCCCGAGCCACCAAGAAATCGAACATCGAAGGTAATACTTCTTACTACTTGACTTAACACAATCGGTAGATCCGAGCAAGGGATTGAAAATTTTAAATTTATTTTTCGTTGCGCGTCTTTTGATTCCCTTCAGTGGCATCAAAGCCGTGTCGTTCTGTGTTTAAGTTAGGTTCGGTTGTTGATACATGTGATGTATGTTAAATTTCTTAGTCGATCATGTGCGCTATGTCTGACTAGTTATTTCTGTAATTTAAATTGAACATGCATATTGTATAATCTGTAATTCGAATTGAACATGCATATTGTATAATCATTGTGCGAAGATAATCGTTATGAACGTATGAGATTATGTATGACATATAGGGAATCCGAATTGAAACTGAAATCGTTTGTTACATGTGTGTGCGATTATGTGTAAGGCAGTCATGTATATGATACATGTGTGTGCGTTTAATTGATTTTGATCAATTAAAATTGACGGGGATCTAAGAAAACTGAATTGGAATTATCAAAAAAACAATTTTCTCGGGGCGCTGCCCCTAGCGGGACCGCCGTGGCTACCTAATCATAGCGCGACTTAATCGTAACATATACTGCCTTTCTTGGTGTATGAATGTTTTAGTTTTGTAACATTTATTGCCCTTCACATAATATGAATTGATTCTTGACTATTTGGGTATGGTGAACAATATGGCTCTAAATTACAAGTGTTGTAATTTTTCTAAATACGGCCTGCGTGTCGTGCCTTCCTCTACTTTCTCTCAATGTCATTCTCTTCTCATCTCTCACTGTTGGAATTGTGCCCTAGGGGCCAATCATTTTTACTATGAACATTGTTGCTTTATGAATTTATTAATTACATTATCATATTATTTGCATGTTTACTGTGATGATTATCCTTGGATAACTCATGGTTTATCCTAAATGTCCCTAGTCAGTCATCTATGTAGGAGCAGAGATGAAATAAGACCAGTATGACTATAAAGATATATAGAGATATAAATTAAAGTCATAGGCACATGTAAGAGTACAAGGTGTTGGACCGACCCGTTATGAGAGAGCTGCATGGGTTAAGTCATAAGCTTCTCTCATATACAAACCATGTCACTGTGCCCTTTGACCTGAGATCATCATGGATTCCTACATGAGAAAAGCTCAGCTTTGACCTAGTCAAAAGTCACTTTTGACCGAGTGATCATAAAGACTATGTTCAGGCTTAGTGGTTTTTCATGCGGAGGAATGTGAATGGTCAAGATGGAATTTGTCCCTCACATTCATAGAGAGATATTATTGGGCCCCTCGATGAGTGAGTCTGAGAAATGTATGGCCATACTGTAATGGAAAGGTAGTTCCATTTCTATATTCAAACTACTCAGGGATTGAGAAAGTAACAGTCATGAATAGGAGGATGACGTTCTCCATGCCTCATCCATGACCAAAATATCATGTGACAAAAGGGACATGATATGGTTGTATGAAAAGTTGCATCGTTTAATGATCCTCATATGTTTTGGGTAGTCGTGATGTCTTGCTAGAGACTGCTTACGACTTGTGAGTCATTATAGTTAATGGCCCGCTACCAACTTCATATGGGCCTACAGGGTCGCACACAAAATAGCCTAACACGAGTTATGATGTTCAGATTCATTGAATCTAAGATATGTCCAGATTCAATGAATAATATAGGGTGGACGTGTGTATATATATATATATTCGTATATATATATATTATATAAATATAAGAGATATTAATTGTTAGATTTAATTTATAAGGATAAATTAAATCTATGTAAATTAATTCTGTCATATCTTTATTTTTGAATTAAATAAATAGGTGAATTAAACCTGTGAGACGGATTTAATATAAACCGTATTTATTTAATTGTTCTCTTATCTGATTATGCAATATTTGATATTGTATTAATTTCAGAATTAATTTAGGATTAATTTCGAAATTAAATATCATTCATAATACCTATAGCATCCTATATATTTGATATTAGGGAGCTAGGGTTTCAGGGAGTGAGAGTGAAAGCACTTGCAGATAAGAGACGGCCAAAAGAGAAAGGGAGGACGATTTTGAAAACCCTAGATGGACAAGGACGCTAGCACGTCGTTCGAGATTGAGGGCTATTCGTGTGGATACCGGTAGAGGAAGCCGACCGGAGCTGTCGACTTCGAACGACAAAGGAGGCTAGCAGAGGCATCCTGAACGGCGGAATCACCGAGCCACCAAGAAATCGAACACCGAAGGTAATACTTCTTACTACTTGACTTAAACACGATCGGTAGATCCGGGCAAGGAATGAAAGTTTTAAAATTTAGTTTCCACTGCGCGTCGTCTTTCAATTCCCTACACTCACCTCCCTCAATGTTAAAAACGAGGTTTCTTTATGTAATTTTCTTTTTCTTATTAGAGAGCTCCTCTCATTGGCTTGAGGGGACTTAGGGTAGGTGAGCCATATTGAGTCACGTTTAAAATCATGCATCTTATGATTATATTACTATATGTATGTTTTTATATGCATTATTACTTGTATGAGATACATCCGCGATACATGCATTCTAGTAAACCGATAGTTAAGCCCTCTAAATGAAATCTAAGTCATAATGCCGTCATTAATGAACACTTGTCAAAACCTCGATCGCTCACTTGTAGGCTCCACCCAAAGTGGGTGCATTTGAGTTATCTTGAGGAGATAAGCAAGAGTAATGGTGCTACTCACATATGTTTGTTATTGTTTGACTTAATTGAGACTAACAAAACGGTTTTGGGTCTCAAGGCATTAGATGGGATTAAGACATGCCGGATCATATGATGATAGAATCCCATGAACATCTAAGAGTTACATTTGATGTAATTGGTAAAGGTATTACCTACCTAAATAACTTAATTTTAAGCATCTTGCCAAAGCGGACTTAAGTTTAAGCTAAATATGGATCTTATAGCCCAATAATTATTACATTGAGGGTTGTATATTTAGTAGGAGATTGCTAATTCAATTGCATATTTTAATTGTAGAATCATGACGACTAGTAATACTGCTACATTATCATTGCGATCTGTCCTTGAGAAGGACAAACTCCACGGAGATCTAATAGGGCACGGTTTCAGCCTCAGAGATATGGATTTCTGATTTCTGACAATCGTGATGTGTTGCTCATTGAGCATAATGAGCCGACTACCTATCAAGAGGCTATAGTGGGACCAAACTCTCAAAAATGGCTTAATGCCATGAAGTTTGAGATGCAATCTATGTACGACAATCAGGTTTAGACCTTAGTCGCCCGCCTGAAGGTGTAAAAATCATCGGGTGCAAGTGGGTTTTTAAGGAGAAAACTGACATGAATGGCAATGTAAATGTCTACAAGGCACGACTAGTTGCAAAAGGATTTACTCAAACTCATGGTGTAGACTATGATGAGACTTTTTCCCCGGTTGCAATGGCCAAGTCAATCAGAATCCTCCTTGCCATTGCAGCATATTATGACTATGAAATATGGCAGATGGACGTCAAGACAGCATTCCTTAATGGAAAGCTACTTGGGATGTGTACATGACACAACCTGAAGGGTTTGTGCATTCCGAGGACTCTGGTAAGGTGTGCAAGCTTCAAAGGTCCATTTATGGATTGAAGCAAGCATCTCAGAGTTGGAATCATTGTTTTGATAAAGTAGTCAAAGGGTTTGGATTTCTTCAAAATGTTGATGAACCTTATGTGTACAAGAAGGTTAGTGGGAGCACAGTTGTGTTTTTGGTACTCTATGTCGATGACATCCTACTTATTGGGAATGACATTCCTACCTTGCAGATTGTCAAGTCTTGGTTAGAAAAGTCTTTCTCAATGAAAGACTTGGGTGAAGCCACCTATATCCTAGGAATTAGGATCTATAGAGATAGATCTAAAAGACTTCTAGGACTAAGTCAGAGCATATACATAGACAAAATACTACATAGGTTCAGTATGCAGGAATCAAAGAGGGGTTTCATACCCATGTCTCATGGTATTCACCTCAGCAAGGATTTGTGTCCTAGTACACCTGATCAGCGAGGTCGCATGAGTAAGGTTCCATATGCCTCGGCTATAGGATCTATCATGTACGCCATGTTATGTACTCAACCGGATGTCTCATTTGCCTTAAGTATGACTAGCATATATCAATAGGACCCTGGTGGGGGCCATTAGACTGCTGTCAAGAATATCCTTAAGTACTTAAGAAGGACTAAGGACTTATTCTTGGTCTATGGTCGATTGGATGATGAGCTCCGTGTAACTGGTTACACAGATGTAAGTTTCCAAACTGACCAGGACGACAGTAAATCGCAATCGGGATACATATTCCTCCTGAATAATGGAGCAGTAAGCTGGAAGAGCTCTAAGCAAGGCACTATAGCGGATTCTGCAACGGAAGCTGAGTATATAGCAGTATTTGATGCAGCTAAGGAAGCCGTTTGGATTAGGAAGTTCATTACTGAACTTGGGGTGATACCTACCATCTCAGATCCAATAACTTTGTTCTATGACAACAGCGGTGCCATTGCACAAGCCAAAGAGCCTAGGTCACATCAAAGGACCAAGCATATACTCAGGCGATTTCATCTCATCAGAGAAATCAACGATAGAGGTGATATAAAAATATGCAAAGTAGCAGGAGAAGACAATGTTGCTGATCCTCTAACAAAGCCGCTTGTGCAAGCAAAGCATGAGCGTCATGTTAGGTCAATGGGAATTAGACAAATTAATGATTGTACCTAGTGCAAGTGGGAGGATGTTGGAAATTGTGCCCTAGGGGCCAATCATTGTGTTATGAACATTGTTGATTTATGAATTTCTTAATTATGTTATCATATTATTTGTATGTTTACTATGATGACTATCCTTGGATAACTCATGATTTATCCTAAATGTCCCTGGTCGGTCATCTATGTGGGAGCAAAGATGAAATAAGACCAGTATGACTTTGAAGATATATAGAGATATAAATCAAAGTCATAGGCACATGTAAAAGTACAAGGTGTTGGACCGACCCGCTATGAGAGAGCTGCATGGGTTAAGTCATAAGCTTCTCTCATATACAAACCATGTCACTGTGCCCTTTAACCTGAGATCATCATGGATTCCTATATGAGAAACGCTCAGCTTTGACCTAGTCAAAAGTCACTTTTGATCGAGTGATCATAAAGACTATATTCAGGCTTAGTGGTTTTTCATGCGGAGGAATGTGAATGGTCAAGATGGAATTTGTCCCTCACATTCATAGAGAGATATTACTAGGCCCCTCGATGAGTGAGTCTGAGAAATGTATGGCCATACTATAATGGAAAGGTAGTTCCATTTCTATACTCAGACTACTCAGGGATCGAGAAAGTAACGGTCATGAATAGGAGGATGACGTTCTCCATGCCTTATCCATGACCAAAATGTCGTGTGATAAAAGGGACATGATATGGTTGTATGAAAGGTTACATCGTTCAACGATCCTCATATGATTTGGGTAGTCGTGATGTCTTGCTAGAGACCGCTTACGACTTGTGAGTCATTATAGTTAATGGCCCACTGCCAACTTCATATGGGCCTACAGGGTCGCACACAAAATAGCCCAACGTGAGCTATGATGTCCAGATTCATTGAATCTAAATATGTCCAGATTCAATGAATAATATAGGGTGGACGTATATATAAATTCGTATATATATACATATTATATAATATAAGAGATATTAATTATTAGATTTAATTTATAAGGATAAATTAGATCTATATCAATTTTAAATTGATAAGATATAATATAATATCTCAAATTTGGTTTATGAGAATAAATCAAATATAATTCCGCCATATCTTTATTTTGAATTAAATAGATAGCTGAATTAAATCTGTGGGACGAATTTAATATAAACCATATTTATTTAATTGTTTTCTTATCTGATTACGCAATATTTGATATTGTATTAATTTCATAATTAATTTAGGATTAATTTCGAAATCAAATATCCTTCATAATACCTATAGCATCCTATATATTTGATATTAAGAGCTAGGGTTTTGGGTGTGAGAGTGCAAAAGCTTGCAGATAAGAGACGGCCAATAAATAGAGAAGGGAGGACGGATTCTTCGAAAATAAACCCTAGAAGGACAAGAGGCGCTAGCACGTCATTCGTGATTGGAACGCTGTTTTGTGGGATACCGGTAGATGAAGCCAATCTGAGTTTGTCGACTTTTGAGCGATAAAAGAGGCGAGCAGAGGCATCCTGAATGGCGGACTCCCCGAGCCACCAAGAAATCAAACATCGAAAGTAATACTTCTTACTACTTGACTTAAACACAATCAGTAGATCCGGGCAAGGGATTGAAAATTTTAAATTTATTTTCCGTTACGCGTCTTTCAATTCCCTTCATGCGTGTAGCATGTCTTTTAACATCCATATCATTCTTTGTGTCTACCCATCCGTCTCAGATGGTAGGCTATACTGAAGTTGAGAGTAGTGTCCATTTCTTTCATAAGGACCTCCAAACTCAAGTAAATCTCGGGTCTCGATCCGAAACAATACTAATTAGGACACTCGATAGCCTAACGACTTCCTTGACTTTTATCTTCCATTATCTACTAGACTTAGTGCATTCTTGCCAAAATGGCTAACATTTCTGGCTTTTGCACTTTCTCACATTCTTCCCAGGGTCCCCTTCCTTAGGTTACTCTCGCTTGAAACACTTAACTAAACAGTGCTGACTGGAAGCTGAGGCACGATTCTGATAGGCTCAACCCTGGTACTTTGCTATCTTATACCCCTTTCCTGATCTATCTTTAGTCGGTCTTTTCTGCTTACATTCTTGTCTCTCGCCTCATCTTAAGGATTTATCCATCAATACTCCATCTGTCTCTGTATCGTATGGGTTTTTTCCTGTATCTAGAGCTAGCCTGAATGCCTCTTTTCAAGTCTTATGGCTCTAACTCCTCTAACTTTCGCTTTCCTCTATTAATCAGAAGAAAATTGAATCCAGCCTAATTAATGATAAGGTTTTCTGGAAGGAAGTCGTGGGTACTCTCTCGACATCAGTTTACAACTGAAGGAGGTTTCCACATCCTCAACTCATCCCTGGTCCTTATCTTCCCAAAGTGGTACCATACTCTTAAGATCTCTAGGAGACTTTTGACCATAGGACTAAGTATAGTCACCTCCTCTCAGTTGGTCACCTAACTGATAATTCCCCAAAACTGTTCCAAGAGCCAATACCATTCTCTTAGACTTCATGTCAATTCCTTAGGCTACCTATTTCTCTTTAGGTGCCTAAGCCAATTTGTCTTACGAGTTCTCTTATTCCTCCAACTATTCTTACCATCTCTTACTACTTTAGAACGTTATAAAGAGAGGACTTGCAACTTCTCTCTCTTATACTTTTCTTTTCAGTAGGAGCATACTCTAACATGTATAATGCTTGGCATTTCAAATGCAAGGAGTGCAAGCTCTTACTGGTTGCTATGTCTATAGCGTGCCAATGAGGCATCTCATCCCTAAAAAGGGAGCTTCTCTTTCTGTTCGCAGTTGCTTTCAGAAGTCATAGGGAGAAGTCTTTGATGTTCTTCCTCTTTATACTTGCTCTAGTACTCTGCTAAGCTTAGATACATCTAAGCCTAGCTTCGTTCTTGGCTAGTCATACTTTCATTAGGTAAGGTCGACTCCGCTTGCCTTGCCTCGGCTGCTTCCCTTTCCCGCTCGGATAGGGTACCTTGCTCCATCTTGAGCAATGTAAATTTTAATCTGGAGGACCAATTCTCACCCTCTCTAGGAAAGCTCCTAGCCAAGACCTTATCCCTTAAAAAGGGTGCCTCTCAACCTAAACCCCAAGCAACTAAGTATCTCTTAACATTAAGGGAAACATGCTAACCTCTAAGCTAGTTCCTTGCATAACTATCTGTCTCGTCCTCTTCTTCTTGATCCTTAAGACATTTCATTAGGGCTCTCTATCTGGACTTTACCATCTCCAAGTTCCTATTCATCCATTCCAAGACTTGAGATAGCTACTCTATCATGGTGTCCTAGCCCTAACGAGGCTGTAAGAGTTTGTCTAGCTTAGGTTGCCACTACACCTTCTTAATGGTATAAAGACTCAACCCTTAACTGTCTTATTTAACTCCTTATCATTACTTTTCTTTATTAGGGGAAATCTGGTAACTTTAAATAGTGGCTACTGCTCTCTTCCTGACTTCTATTTATCTTACTCTCTGCAACCTTTAAAAGTCATTATGTCTCGTTGAGATACCACCTCAACATTTGAGAGTTCTTGTGTTTGTTCATCATGACTAGAATCCTTGTTTGCAGTGACGAAAGTTACCACCTCTTCTGGTAATCACTTCCGTATCCATCCATCGCTACTAATTCTCTTGGTTTATCATGATGAAACATACTTTTCTCTTAACCTCTACTAGTCTTACATAACTTCATTCATCATACCATGCCTGTTTAGGCATCTGTTATGAAGTTTAACTTGACCTCTGAATTTACTCCATTTCTCTTGAGGGTAGGATCATGGTTTCGTCCTTGCCATTATGGGATGACAACCAACTCAATCTCATCACTACATCAACTTCATGAAAGGCCTACATATCAAGCCTAGGGCAACACAACAATGCTCATAACCAAGCTAAGTCTTCTAAAACAATTTACGAGACAAGAAAATGACTAGCACCTGAATCAAACATTACAATCACGGGGTAGTTATTAATAATGATCATGCCTTAGATCATTTCTAGAGACTTCTGAGTTTCTTTCCCTGTGATGGCAAATACTTGTCCTTAGGTACGCGGCCTTGCCTTTTCTGTAGTCTGCGGACATTCTTTTAGGAAGTGTCCAGGTTTACTGCAAGTATAGCAGACATTCTGTCTAGCCATATATGGTCTGTTACTATGATTCTCACCACAGGTTGGGCATTCTTTGCCATTTGAGGGCTTGCCTCCCTTCTTCCTCTTTCGCTTGTCCTATAGCCTCTTCCTCTTCCTGTTCACATCAGAAGAGGTACTGCCCTGATCTTGCTTCTCTAACTTGGGAGTAGGCTCTATCATCAAATGATGGTTCAAGCTGTTCTCCATAATTTGGCAGGCCTCAACTACTTATTGAAGTGCTCGAACTGTCGAGGAGCAATCATCTCCCTTAAAGACTGCTTTAGTTCTCTAACCATCTTTTGGTCATCTACCCTTCATCATCTCGGTAACACAGGTAACTGAAGTAGTGGGAAAGACGTCTAAACTTAGCTAAGTACTCATCAAATGACTCATTGTTCCTCTGCTTCAGGGTTAGGAATTCTGCTTCTTTTTCGTCCCTGGCTGACCTTGAAAAATATTTCTCATGGAATTGCTCCAGGAACACTTCCCATGTCGCTCTCATGTTTCGAGCATCCAGAAGAATCTTGTCATTCTTCCACTAATGATCGGCATCCTTTTCCTAGCTAGTAGATAGCCATTTAGGCTTTTCGCTTAGTCAGACAGTCCAGAACTTTGAAAATCCTTTCCAAATGGTTAATCCAATTCTCTACTGCTTGGATGTCAACCACTCCATCGAAGGATGACGGATTATGCTTGCAAAAGCGAGTCATCTATTACTGGATGCTGTCGGGGTTTATTGCTAGCATTGCTGATCTAGGCAATTGTCCTGTTGCTTACACTGCTGAGCTTTCTTCCTTTGGCTGCCTCCTGTTGAGGTTAGCCACTGCCATTGCTACCGCTGCTACTATTACAGTATCTCTTTCTTGTTCCTGGCTAGCTTATGCCATCCTCAACCCTCTAATAGCCTTTTATTGCTATTCTAAGTGATCCAAAATTAATGGTAGCAGATCATAAGGGACCTTTACGTTGTGTCCTAAGGGTCTCTCCGGCAAAGTGTTTCATCGGTTTTAACTAATACACGAACTAAACTGATAGCATATTCGAGGAACAAGAAATAAACATCATGCTTGGATTTCATCTAACAACATATGCATTCATAATACAACATTCAAGCATCAGTCATCAGTCACAGCAATATAATTTAACATACATAGCCATCAACCATGCCAGACTAACCTACTCAGGTTAGCTGTAACAATACAAGTCCTATATCAGTTTTACGAGGATCTAACTATCTAGAAATAGTGAATCTTAACAAAGTTTTCAAGGTGCTAGATGTAATCCTTAAGACCTAAATCCACTATCTGATTCAGGCGACAGAACTCATATACCCAGAAGGGTAAATATGGAAGCATGTCTGTCATCGTAAAGATCCAGTCCTTGGTGTCTAGATAAGGGTTACCCAGTCCTTGAGTCTGATATAACACCTTTACTCCCTAGAGGTATTCTAGGTAGATGTTTGGCTCTTGCTTATCTTCATCTTTCCTGATATGTCGACCCAAGAATTCCAACTTCTCTCTCAGCTGACCCTGACTACGGATCTTAGGCTTAGTTGGAATAGGGATAGGTATTCTGGGTGTCAGGGGTATCCCTTGGCTAGCAGTCCCTATAGTCCATCCCATTGGATCCTCTATTGTGAGATCAATTATGTTAGTATCCCCATCATTAACCAACTTCTTAGATCTAGCATCTCAATCCATTGTGTTTTCCATCACAATTCCTGTAATAATATGTCAATTTTCCTTTTAATTGACATATTAACTAAGCAGAGCATTCTATCCTATGCAGAACCTCCGCTCTGATACCAAAAATATTGCACCTTACTATCGGATCCACTTAGGATTTAATTAAA
Source organism: Neltuma alba (assembly GCF_004799145.2). Classification (NCBI taxonomy): domain Eukaryota; kingdom Viridiplantae; phylum Streptophyta; class Magnoliopsida; order Fabales; family Fabaceae; genus Neltuma; species Neltuma alba. The sequence continues at coordinate 22,752 of NW_021636373.1, forward strand.
ATCATTTTAGACCACATTGGATGGTCTTGGGCTAAAAATTTCATGAAAAATGCTGATTTTCGGATTTTTACTGTTCATCGGGTAAAAATCCAGTTTTCTAGCCCAACTTCAAAAATTCATAACTTAATCTAGAAAAATCAAAATGGAGTGGTTCAAAATTATATAAAAATCTCTTTGAATTATTTTTCAAGAAAAAATAATCTTATGAACCAATTCCATTTGAAAAGGTGTCAGGTTTTTGTGAAATTCACCTCTGTCCATTTGTCAAAAATCCTTTTTCGAGATTCTGAATCTTAATATGAAAAATCATTAAAAATCGTGTAGCTGGCCATTTTTCACGTGCTGCATATTAATTTAAAGCTCACAATGTCAACTCTAAGCATACTAAATTTTGTGCATATGTTCGTTTGGTAACTTAATAAACATGGCTCTAAACTAACGTCCTGCTTAGAGATTACAGCACCAACCATTGATACATATACATAACCAAATGTCCACAAATTCTTATGATGTGACACCATAATTTAGCCTCCAATCTGCAGCTTGCTCTTGGAAGTTTTAGGCCCTAAAATGTTAGATTATATTTGGGGGATGAGATTTTAAGAAATCCCAGTAGCAAGATCAATCAACCAAAATATTAACATACATCAATTACAAGCATTTCAACCTTTTGATATTAATAGGGAACTACTTTACCTCATACATGTAGCACTCTAACATGCAATAGCCAAGGCACATAAAGCAAGGAGTATAGCTGCACAATCATCATCATCATCATCATCATCATCATCATCATCATTTAGTTCAATCAGATAATAGCACATGAAATTGCATAGCAATTAATGCAACATTCAACATTAAGGTCAATTAAATCTTACTACCTTAACCCAATGCTCTTTGATTTTCTTGTTCTCCTTTCTTGCTTCCACAAATGCCAAACCCTAGTATGGCAATCCACAAAAAGGGCAGCAAGAATCATCAACCATTCCACATAAGAATCAATAACATAACTCAAGTAACTCCTAAACCCCTTAAAACTTCTATCTTTGTTCTTGAAATTTTAGAGTTGGTTTTCATAAACCCTAAAAATTCCCTCTTGACTCATTCCTACATGATTTTTCATATAGATTCCAAATATCTACTTGGATTTAACAAAATATATTTCCTCCTTTCAGTTTCAGCTTGACCGAACCATTTGGGTTAAAAATCCAAAAATTGCAACTTTGATTCTAAGGCTTCCAACACTTGTTCTTTAGGTTTACCCTACACTATTTTCCATTTGAATGCAATGGAAGCCTCAAAACTTTGAAAAAAAAATCCTATGGTTCAGATCTTGCTTTGGCCAAAATGACTTTAAGAGAGATATCAGAGAAAACACTTCGAAAACAACCTATAACCACTTGTAACCACTAAGATCCATCATGCTTTGAAGTGTTCTAGCAAGATTGAACCATAAAACTTCCTCCTCTGCAATGTATATGTTTCGGCCAGCATGAAAAGAGAAGGGAAACTATGATTTTCAACCATACAACTCAAGTAATCAAAGCAAGGAACATGTTAGAACAACTTACCAAGCTTGAATTTTAGTTGGATGATCAAAGTTGCTCCCTTTCTCTTGATTTTCTTCATCAAGCTCTTTCTTTTTGCCTCTCTTCTTGCCTTGGCTGAAATACTAACCAGATTTAGGGGGAGGAAGAGCTCATTAATGTGCATAAAATATCCCACCAACCATCATTAATGATTTGCCAAGTGTCATAAGCCTACTTAATCTTAATCCTCTCTCTTAATTAACTTAAATCATAATGTAATTTAATTCCAAAGTCAAGATCCTCTCCATTGGTAGCTTGACACTTGGAAAACTTTAATTAACATCCATTGAAGGCTTGACAAGTGGCAACTTATGGGCCAAGTAAAGTGCAAGACTCTGATTAACACTTTATCGGTGCACTTTTACTCCAGGTTTAATTCTTTTCTATAATTACAGTGCTCTGGCCTTTGTAATTATTTTCTATCAAATCCATAAATTATTCTCCTCATTTTTATCTTCCTAAATTGCCCTCTTTGTCTCAAATTTAATTTCCCAATAATTAAATAAAAAGGAAAACTATTTTTCTTCTCTTTAGTGATTCTTCCTCTTTTCAAAGGAATTGGGAAAAATCTTAGATACTTGAAGGTCTTCTTTTAATTCCATAATCTCTTATAATTCCTTGGGATATCATAGGAATTTTTTTCAGATTTTATTCTCCTTAAAAATATTTATTTGGAATTTTTCAAATAAAGGACCTTAAACTAGCTTAAATCACCCTTAAATTCCTTTGTAATTTCTCTAAGGGAAATTTGGTCGTAAAACTAATTTTATAATCCCATATAATTCTCAAGAAACATTTTTCTTATTTTTTCTTAATTTTCTGAGGCTTGAAAATATTTTTTCATAATTATTCTTGACCAATTTTCCTTAATTAGTCAAACTTTTCATAATTGGCTTGGAAACTATAATAATTATTTTCCACCAAAATTCTTCTATTTCTCCTTGTCATTTTTGACCCTTAATTATTTGGGAATATCCCTATTCCTAAATTTCATATTACTGGATGTGACACAAATTTTCAAATTAAGGCATAGAATCTGGGAGTTCCCGAATTTACCAAATGTATAGTAATTTTTATTGATTAAACTGTATGAATTAGTCATGGATAAGTCAAGTTTGATATTTTTCTCTTAAAGAAAATTGAAGGAGCTTTCTATAAAATTTTAGAACACCTCAATATGATTTTTATGGAATTAGTTATGATTTTTCAAAAATTGGACCTGAAATCTGAATTTAAACAGTGAATAGTAATCTGAGTAGTTATGTTGAAATTTTTAATCCATGGGCTTGTATTTTGACCTGCTTGAACCATAACGCTTACAAATGCGCACTTTGAGGGGTTAAAGGTAGGATGTTTCTGGTCTAACAAATCATCTATTCTAGAGAGTGAATACTTGTTCTTAGCTATGACTTTGTTCAACTCCCTATAGTCTATGCATAATCTTAGACTACCGTCCTTCTTCTTGACAAATAACACTAGAGCACACCATGGAAAAACACCCAGTCTAATAAAACCTTTTTCAGGTAACTCCTCTATCTGCTTCTTTAGTTCTGCCATTTCATTCGGAGCCATTCTGTAAGGGGCGTTAGAAATTAGTCCTGCTCCAGGTACTATATCAATCGTAAATTCTATTTCTTTCTCTGGAGGTAATCATGTGACTTCTGTAGGAAATACTTCTGGAAACTCCTTAATAACTAGGATTTCTCCTATCCCTTCCTCAACCTCTACTTGTATCGAGAAGAAAATGAGGAATCCTTAGCAACTTTTTCATAGGCACTTGCCCGCTTGGGCTTCCGTGATGGAGTTCAATCTAACTTCCAGTTACAACTTTATTTCTCTTGGGGGTAGGATCAAGATTTTGTTCTTACAGTCCAGTACGATATTATAAGACGATAACCAATTTAGTCAGATCACTATATTGATTTAATGACAGGGCATCCATATCAAATCTAAGGCAGTACAACAGTGCTCATAACAAACTATACAATTTAAGTGCGCATCAGATGTAATTACCCTAGCGTGTGTTCATCTGGACACATGTATGTTATAAGGCAACGTGTTCATAATCAAGCCAAGTCTTTTAACATAGGCATATAAGATAAAAGAATGACTAGCATCCGAATCAAACATTACAATCACAAGGGAGTTGTTAATTATGATCATACCTTGGATCATTTCTGGGAACTTTCGGGCTTCTTCCCCTGTGAGGGCAAACACTCGTCCTTGGATATATGGCCTTAACTTCTCCGTACTCTGTGAGTATTCCCTTGAGAAACATCCAGGCTTGCTATAAGTATAGCAAATGTTCTATCCAGCCATGCATGGTCTGTTATTGTGACTCTTACTGTAAGTCAGATATTCCTTACCCTTCGGTAGCTTGCCTCCCTTCTTATTCTTTTGGTTGTCCCATGGCCTTTTCCTCTTCTTGTTAGCATTAGAGGAAGTGTCACCCTGACCTCCTTTCTCTGGCTTAGGAGTAGTCTTAACCATTAGATAATGATTTAGGCTGTTCTCTGTGATTCTACAAGCCTTAACTGTCTTGTTGAAGTGCTCAAGCTGCCTATGAGTGATTATCTCCCTTAGGGACTACTTTAGTCCTCGAACCATCTTTTCCATTATCCACCTCATATTATCTCAGTAACAAGGATAGCTGGAGTAGTGAGAGAGACGGATAAACTTAGCCAGGTACTCGTCAAACGGCTCGTCATCTTTCTGCTTCAGAATTAGGAATTCTGCTTCCCTCTCATCCCTGACTGATCTCGAGAAGTACTTCTCGTAGAACTATTCCAAGAACACTTCTATGTCATTCTTATGTTCTAAGCATCAAGAATAAGTTCGGTGTTTTTCCACCAATAGTCGGCATCCTTCTCTAGTTTGTAGGTTGCCATTTGGACTTTCTGCTCAGTCGGATAGTCTAAGACCTTGAAAATTTTCTCCAAGTGGTCAATCCAGTCCTTTGCCGCTTGAACATTAAACACTCCATCAAATGACAGCAGGCTGTGTTTGCATAAATGAATCATCCACTACTAGATGTTGTCAGGGTCTACTATTGGCATTGCCAATCTAAGCAACTATTCTAATACTTGAGCTGTGGAGGTTTCTTCTTCTGGCTGCCTCCTGTCGAGGTTAGCCATGGCTGTTACTACTACTGCAGCTATCACGGCATCTCTTTCTTGTTCCTGGTGAGCTTGTGCCACCCTCATATCTTTGATAGTCTTCTGTTGCTATTCTAAACAATCCAAAATTAATTGTAGTGGATCAAGGGGGACCCTTGCGTCATAAACTATAGGTCTCTTTGGTGAAGGATTTCTTGGGGTTCTAAATATCGTGCTAACCAAATAGATAGTATAACAAAGGAACAAGAAGTAAACATCATGCTTGGATTTCACTTACAAAATATGCATACATCAAACAGTGCTTAAACATCAGCCAACAACAATACAATTCAAAACATACATAACATTAAGCAATGTCAATCTAACCTACTATGGTTAACTGTACTAAAATACATCTTATGTCAGGGATAGGAGGGTCTAACTATCTAAAGGAAATAAACAATAATGAAGCCCTCAAGGTTCCGGATCCAATCCTCTACATCATCTCCAAGTAGATGGTCTAAACAGATGATCTCATGTGTCTAGAAAGGTGTGTTGGGTAGAACATCTACCATCTCTTACAGCTAGTCATAGAGTTCCAAATCTGTGTCCATATTCCTCATAAAGTTCCATGGGTTCAATACAACTCTCTCACAGCCTAGAGGTAATATAATGTACTCTCAGGTCTATGTCCACATTCCTCCTGATGTGCCACCCTAGAAACCTCAGTCTATTACTCAGTTGACCCACACTACAGATCTCATACTTAGGTGAAGTTGGGACAGGTGTGACCAGTGCTGCAGGTGCTGAGGGTACCATCGGTCTAGTCACAAAACCAGTTAGGCATATAGCTATGTCTGAGGTGGCATGCTTCCTATGCTCAGGAATACTAGAGTCTCTACATGGTTGAATCAGGCCAGTTATATGGTCCACCAAATCTCCAGGTCCAGGAAGGTTCAGTGCTCCTCTAGAGGAATCCCTGATATCTCAGCCCAGTACTCAGTGTAAGTACTAGAGCTTACTGATGAATGGTCTGGGCTAGCATCCCTCATGACCCATTCCACTGGATCGTGTTCCTTAATCACCTCAATACAATCAATATCCCCTTGGTCAACTAACCTTTCAGACTTAGCATCCCAATCCATGGTATTCTCCATCTTAAATCCCTATAAAATTGGCAATTCTACCTTAAAGACCCCATTATCTAACGAATACTTAAGCAGAGCGTTTTATCCTATGCTAGAACCTCTGCTCTGATACCAAAAATACTACACCTTACTACTAGACATCTTAGAGTTCAATTCGAACTATTTTAGACCACATTGGATGGTCTTGACTCAAAAATCACACTGAGGACATTACTTTCAGATTTTTACTGTTCATGTGGTAAGTTCTAATTTTCTGTACCGACTTCAAAAAATTATAACTTAATCTAGAAAAATCAAAATGGAGTGGTTCAAAATTTTATGTAAAGGTCTTTGAATGCTCTTTCAAAGAAACATAATCTTGTGAACTAATAAATAGAAGTCACCACTGTCATTTTGATAAAAATTCATACATATGCATAACCAAAAGTCAAATGATTTTTATGGCTTAACACCATAATTTACCTTTGAATCTGCAGCTTCCCCTTGGATGATTCAGCTCTAAAAATGTTAGATTACATTTGGGGGATGAGATTTCAATGAAATCCCAATATCAAAATTGACCAACTATAACACCAAATGAGCATCATCATTATGCATAGCAATATTAGCCACCATTAAAGAACTAATACTCTTATAACTGGACAACCTCAAATATGGAAAAGCCAAGGCAATAAAATGCAAAGAGTAATCACATCATAATCATCATAGTTCACTCACATGATAGCAATCATCTATGCCATAATAAATAATGCAATGTCAATATTAGTAGTTGGGTTAAACTTTGCTACCTTGCTCCAAATGCTCTTGTTTTCTTTGCTCTTCTTTCTTTCCTCTATAAGTATCAAATCCTGACATAAAAATCCATAAAAGGGATAGCAACATTATAAAATCATTAAATGGCCATATATAAGCCAGAAGGAGAAGTAGACTGCTGGTAGAGGAATACTGTGATAATCCTCCAAGCAAATACAAGCCCTATTAACTGGGAAGTGTTTAAGGAACACATCAACCTAAAATATTTTTCATAGCCTATGAGGGATGAGAAGGAAGTAGAATTCCTAATGATCAAGCATGGTCCTTGAGAAATATTTGATGAGTACCTAAATAGGTACGTAAGGCTGTCTCACTACTCTAATTACCTCTAATACTGTAATGATAAGCAGTGGAGTATAAAGAAGATGGTTAAGGGACTGAGGTAGGAGCGAAGAGAAAAGGTAGCTCCATGATAGCTTGAGGAGTTCAACAAAGTCAGTGGAAGCTTGTCGTATCACTGAAAGTAGCCTCAGTCACCAGGAACTAGTTAAGGCAGCTCCTAGACAGGAGAGAGTAACAAGGGACGGACTAGAAGGAACTTCTTACAATAGCAACAAAAAGAGGCAAAAGCCTATGTTCTCTAAAAAGTCCAAGCAAAAAGGAGCTAGGTGAGGAGGAAATAGTAATGCTTACCAGAGCAAAGAATGTGAAGTCTATAGTAAGAACTACAAAGACAAACTATGTCTGATGGGTGAGAATGTATGCTTTAGGTGTGACGAGCCAGGACATTATGTACAGGAGTGCCTGATAGCAGCTGACAGCTCGAGAGCATAGGCTCAAGGATGGGTGTTTACCCTTATAAGGGAAGAGGCAAGTAAGTAGCCTAAGATGATTCAAGGTATGATTCAAGTTAACGACTATCTTCAAGATATTGATGTGATACTTAGTTTGAACTGGCTATCCTCACAAAATATACTCCTCAACTATAAGAATAAAACATTAATCCTCCCTCCTTGAGAACTAGCCCCTTGCATCGAGGTGAAGTTGAATTTGATTACAAAGGCTCAGGCAAATAGATACCTAAGACACAGCTACCAAGGATACATGATATTTTTCTCTATACATATTGAGACAGAAGAGGGTATTATGGAAATACTTGTAGTCTATGATTTTCCAGAACTCTTTCCTACAGAAATCAGTGGGTTACCTCCAGAGTGTGAGGTAGAATTTACTATCGACTTGGTACCTGGTATTGGACCAATTTCCAAAGCCCTGTACCGAATGGCTCCAAATGAGATGGAAAAGCTGAAGAAGCAACTAGAGGAGCTATTGGAGAAAGGTTTTATCAGACCTAGATGGGGTACACCAGTACCATTGGTCCAAAAGAAGGAAACAATTATGTATTGATTATCGAGAGCTCAATAAAGTGATGGTTGAGAACAAATACTTGTTACCTTAAATAGATGACTTATTGGACCAGCAAGCTGGTGCCACAGTATTCTCTAAGATCGGGATACCACCAGCTGAGGATTAAGGCAGAAGACATTGCAAAGACAGCTTTCTAAACTCACTTCATGATGCCCTTCAGATTGATGAATGCCCCTGCGATTTTCATAGATTATATGAATAGGATTTTTTGGCCATATCTAGATCAATTCGTGGTAGTTTTCATTGATGATATCCTAGTGTACTTTAAGTTACTGGTGGAACATGAATAGTATCTGCAGACGGTACTAAGCACTTTGAAGGAGAAACAGCTATACACCAAACTCAGTAAATGTGAGTTTTGGTTGAATGAAGTGAAATTCCTGGGTTACTAATTACCTAAGAAGGAGTAGCAGTAGACCCAAGTAAAGTGGAAGCAGTATTCAACTAGGAATAGCCAAAGACAATGATTGAAGTGTGAAGCTTTCTTGGATTGGTAGGTTATTATAGACAATTTATTTGAGACTTTTCCAGGATTGCACAACCTCTGACTAAACTTACAAGAAAGAACCAGCAATTCGTGTGGGATGACGAATGTGAAGCCAGTTTTCAGGAATTGAAACAAAGGTTAACCTTCACCCCTGTGGTAATAATCCCCGATCCTACACTATCGTATGTAGTGTACACTAATGCCAACAACCAAGGATTGGGAGGTATGCCAATACAACAAGGGCGAGTAGTTGCTTATGGCTCATGACAACTGAAGCCACATAAGGAGAATTATCCCACTCACGACCTAGAGCTAGCATCTATTGTATATGCCTTGAAAATCTGGAGGCAATATTTGTATGGGGCATCTCTTGAGCTATATTGCGATCATAATAGTCTTAAATACCTGCAGGACCAGAAAAAGCTGAATATAAGATAGCAACGATGGATGGAGTTACTCAAAGATTATGATTACCAGATAAAGTACTATCTACACAAAGCAAATATAGTGGTAGATATGCTAAGCTAGAAAGTGGTACAGGTAGTGTCCTTAATAATACAAGAGCATAAACATATTGAGGATGTTTAGGACTGGAAACCTTTGTACCAGATGAAATTGACAACCCAATCCATTGAAATGATGAGGGCAGAAACTCAATTAATGGAGCATATTAAAGAAGCCCAAAAGGGGGATTAATTTGCTGAAATGCTTTGAAATAAACTGGCAGAAGGTGAGAGTGATGAGTTAGAGGTATCGTCTGACGGAATACTAAAGTATAATGGATAGGTATATGTTCCCGCAAACGTCAGACAACAAATCTTAGAAGACACACATAATAGCAAGTATATGATACACCCACGCATGATAAAAATGTACCATGACATATGACATTTATTCTGGCAGCTTCGTATGAAGAAAGACATGACTGAATATGTATCTAAGTGCCTCATATGCTAGAAAGTCAAGATAGAGCACTAGAAACTATCAAGACCTCTATAACCCCTAAGTATTTCAAAATAGAAATGGGATAGCATCTCCATGAATTTTATTATGGAGTTAATTTGCACATCATCAGGACACAATGTGATCTGGGTAATTGTTGATTGACTGACAAAGTCAACTCATTTCTTGGCAATGAAGAAAGAGTGCCAGCTAGAGAAACTTATGAGGTTGTATATTAAAGAAATTGTAAGGCTACACGGAATACAAGAATTGATTGTATTAGATAGAGATCCATGATTTCTTTCCTAATTTTGGAGGTCGCTACAACAAGATATGGGTACTAAGTTGAACTTTAGCACAACCTATCATCCATTAACAAATGGGCAAATAGAGTGGACCATAAAGGCATTAGAAGATATACTGAGAGCTTGTGTATTAGATTTTAAAGGAAACTAGGATGAGTATTTACCCCTGGCAAAATTTACCTATAATAATAGCTAACATTCCAGTATACAAATAGCTCCGTATGAAGCATTGTATGGACGTAAATACAGGTCCCTATTATGCTAGATCGAGTTAAAGGAAAGAAGACTTTATAGGCCAGATATGGTTAAGCAAACAACCAAGCAAATAAAGTTGATAAGACAAAGGCTGCTCATTATCCAAAGCAAACAAAAAAGTTATGCATACGTCTGACAAAAGCCATTTGACTTTTAAGGTAAGAGACCATATTTTTCTTAAGGTATCTCTGACAACCGGCATAGGGTGTTGCACCTCTTTTATTGCTTCATTATACATTAATTGGGACCATTATAATGCATTTCCTGAAGCTTCCAAGTAAGAAATTTCAAGTTCAAAATTTTCCATTTTTAGCCTGTTCGTACACTATTCACTAGATTTTAGGTCATCTTTGAAAATTCGTAACTAATTCTAAAAAAAATCAAAATGAGGTGGTGTTATGATTCAATTATATGTGTATAATGTGCCCTAATGCTGAAATTATGAATAGTGGAATGTCCAACGGATATGGAAAAAGGAAAAAGGAATACTGCGATGATCCTCTGGTATGTTAAAAATCTTCTCTAGCCAGGTAATCCAATCCTCGACTACTTGGCCATCTAGCGTCCCTTTAAAGGTTGAGGGGTTCTACTTGCTAAACGAACAATCCACTGTCATAATGAATCAAGATCCCCAGCCGGTTGTACCTAGTTAGCTACCAGCTCTTGATATTAGGCTGTCTGTGGTATCTCAGCCATCCTTAGTCTGGCTTACTGCAATATTGCTACTGCTATAGTTACTCCAACTGCTATAACAGCATCGTGCTCCTGTTCCTGATGAGCTTGTGCCGCATGTATCTCTTGCATCACTCTTTGCTGTTCCTCTAACCGATTCATAACTACTTGGATTGGGTTAAGGGGAGGTTCTCTTTATGTCTCCCTTACTTGTGTTCCTTATATTGTCCTTACCATCATGTGGTTTTTTCTTAACTACAAAAGGATCAAAATCGTCATTCATATAAACATTACTTTATATTGCTTTTCTATTCACATATGTATGTACGGGACAATCAACAAGATATTTTTACTTATTCTAGTACATCTTATCACAACCATATAGCCTTTTATACATTCATCTAAGATCACACTAGGGAAGTAGAAAAAGGAAATGTGATAGCGACAAAGACTTCTAAATCCTCCAACGGCTTGTAAAAAGTGTGAGTTGTATAGCAGCTTAAATCTTTTGAACTTCTTCCTGCAACACCTAAGTCTTCGGGAGTGTATCTAATAATACCTGGTTCCATAAGGACTCATCAATATTCAGTTCCTTTTCCACTACTTATTATATAATAATCATACATTGAGGAAGTAGTTCAAATAGGTATTACAGTACTCAGATCCATCAACTCTTTATAGATATCATCATATCCTTTGAATTCCTTGACATTGACCTAGCTAGGCCTAACCACGCTTATAGGTACTACCCAAATTACACTAGGACCTGCTTTCTCTAAATTGGGCATAAGCCTCATCACAATCTACCACAGAGTATAATTTCACCCAATACCATTAAATCAGCAATCACAATTCACAATCATTGCCAATAACCAATCATAATTCACAACAATTATTCAATAGCTAGCCATATATCACAGCATAATTTGACCAATACAGTGCACCCTAAACAGAGCTAAAACCTTTGCTCTGATACTAAAAATGTCACACCTTCCTTTTAAACCTCATTATATGTCATTTAGGACCATTTGGAACCATTTCGTAAGGCTCAAGATAGGAAAAATCCAAGTTTGAAAATTTTTGAATTTGGGTTACTATTCACATAGTCCTGAAATTTGAGCCAACTTTAAAAATTCATAACTAAATGTCAAAAAATTAAAGAGTTTTAGGATAATATTTCCCATTTTCTAGGATTTTCATGAAATTTTTTGTATATTTTTTATTTTTACCCCTATTGGTCTTCACTTCCTGAAATTATAGTTTACCCCTACTTAGGCTTAATCTTATAAAATATTTCTTTGAGGTTTCTAACTTAACCTTTGCCTTGTATCTAACCTCTTTTTCCTTTCTGGCCCCTTGAGACTCTCTTGAAACTTCTAACTTTGATTACACTTTAGCTCTTGAAAATTTCACTTTGCGGTTTAGTCCCTATTCTTATTTTAGCTTCCTTTCACATGTTTGGGACTTCTGCTCAAAGAGGCTTAGTAGCCTACCTTTTTTAGGCTACTTTGTGAGTTTTTATGCCTAAAATCTGGGATGTGACATGTAACACCCAATTTTCTAAGCTACTCAAAACACCATATAAAAACTAGTTTGATCTTAAGGTCTTAATAATAAAGTTAACACTTAAAGACTCAGCCTTTTAACTACTACATCAAATAAACATGAGCAATAAAACCCATAATATAACTCAAACAGGAATATCCAAGTCTGCAGTCTCAAAGTCTAACATAACATAAACCATGGAGAAAACTTGAAATAAAGTGCTAAAGTCTATCAAATTCAAGGAATTAACAAAATAATGATTTTGTGTCCTAAGGTCATGACAAATAGTAAAAAATCAAATTAACTCAGCATGTACTTGAGAAGTGTAAGAGCCACTAGCTCTCTCCTTTGGTACCTTCCCTTGCTCCCTATAAGGATTGCCACCTACAAAATGTTAAATAGTTGGGGTGAGCACAAACGTCTCATTAGCCTAGAGTTCAACCATGCAGATACAACCATTACCAAGGATTTTCATATTAGCTAGGCAAACAGATATTGCAACAGCTTAAATAATTATTAGCAAAATATGTAACTAATTTAATAATTTACCATGTTCAAATGTAATGGATGCTTCCTCCCTTATTGTTCCATCCAACCTTATTCTGCTAACTAGAACGATAGGCTTATACACAGTCTGACCCACACACTGGACTGACCAAAGCTATTCTAATACTTAGAATGTATTTGGCCAAAGATACAATGCCCAAGCCTAGACTATGGCTCCCCTCCTTAAAAGAACCAAGAAGTGTCACTGTCCCACGTTTCCCCTCTACAAACCTAGCTAAGTAAGTATTAAGGAATAGAGCCCTAAAAAGGCCAACCACTTTGCGTTAAGTGGAGGCAAACCACATAGTCACTGTTCGTCATATATATCAATATCATAAACTCCCAAACCCAACTGCCTATGCATGTCATGAATATGTATCAAATTCAATATATGTAAGCATGCTTGAAAGAAAATGAATTACCATAAATTTTCACAAAAATAACCAAAACACATTCATGATTAAAGGAGAATTTAAATAACATAGAAGATAATACAATTTTATCCCTTCACCTTTTAGTCTTATCTATTTAGTTGTATCCATTAAGCCGATAGAGGTATGCGTATCTATTACTTCTTATACCAATTTAATCATGATGGATAAAGATTGCATACACATAGAAAAACCCCAAGTTACCTAGTATCCTCAAGATCACAAGTAGTCAATTAGCAAATCCCAATCAATAAGGGTCTCAATAAGAGTCTACAAAAATCACACACATAGCAAACTATTAATTTATACTTTGAACTACAATGCAATTTATCCTAAATTACTCTAAAGGTATCCTAGAGCATTCAATTCTTATAAGTAAAATTTTATAAAAATGTTATTATTAATTAATACTTGGGCAATTTTTAGAGCCTTAAAATTTTCCCAAATAACCCAAATTAATTTTGGTTCACATAATTAAGATTATATAACTTTATATTTCTTTTGAAGTTATAACTCATAATAATATATACTAAACTGATTGTAAACATTAAATTTGCAAAACCCCAAATCTTTTACAACTTCTAAATTTATAAATCATAGTTTAGACTCATTATATTATAGGGAAAATCCCAGAAAAAGCCCTTGGAATATACCAAATCCCAGATTGGGCCCTTAAATTTCGAAAATGACAGAATGGGTCATTGACCCAATCTGTCATTTGTGAAATTCAGGCGAATTGACATTTTTACCCCTGAGCAAAAGTGAGTAGTTATTCTCTAAACAAATCTAGGTAACGCTTATACTGTTCTAGTGATTACAAGATTCGTTGTAGTTAATAATAAGGTACCTGACAATAATAAGATACCTGACTATGAAAAAATGAGTAGTTATTCTTTACACAAATCTAGGTAATGCTTACATTGTTCTAGTGATTACAACATTAGTTGTAGTTAATAACAAGACACCTGATTATGAAAAAGTGAATAGTTATTCGCTATACGAATCTAGGTAACACCTAAACTCTTATAGTGATTCCTTGAATCATTGTAGTGAATGAATAAATGAGGGCAAAATTGTCAATTCGCCTGAATTTCACAAATGACAGATTGGGTCAATGACCCATTCTGTCATTTTCGAAATTTAAGGGCCCAATCTGGCATTTCTCATATTCCAAGGACCTTTTTTGGGATTTTCCCTATATTATATATATAAATATATATGTGTGGGGGGGTTTAGGAGGAGGGATAACATTAAAATAATTTAATCAAAGATACTGTAATCCTAGAATCAAAATATGACATTTGAATGCAAAAGGGATAGGAAACATGACGTAAGGTACTAGTATCTAAAGGTAATATTAATATACAAGAATATTTTATTGTGTGTGTTTTAGTGGGACTTATGACATCTGACAAGGAAGGACATAGTGTACATAGAGGAAAAAGTGACGAACAAAAGTGAAAATAGAGAAGGAATCAAATGGTAACCCATGTAAATATATAAAGGAACATGCAAGGATAAATCCACAGTACAACGTGATCTGGACAAAGTTATATGTATATATCTAAAAGCTAGGACTACAATTGAAGAAAATTGAGAATTCAGAAGATCATTATACCTGGGATATATATATCTATGTAAATTTCAAGAAAAAGAAAGGCAAAAAGAAAGATAACCAAGTAGCACTCTGCATAATATGATGAAAGGGGAGCTAATAAGAGGGAAGAGAAAAAGAAAAGAAAGACCAGAGGAGGAGGAGAGGTACTTGACGGTAGGGGAAAAAAAGTTTGAAAGAGAGCACCCTATGAAACACTAGGTTTAGGCTGCCTATATATATATATAAATAGATAAATTTAATTTCTCTTATTTGATTATTTAGAATTCTAGGGTATCATTTAAAACATGTATATTCTCACATTCGGCAATAGAGTAATTAGGAATAAGGAATATTCTTAAATAATTAAGGGCAAAAAATGATAAGGAGAAATAGAAGAATTTTGGTGAAAAATAATTATTATGATTTTCCAAGTCAATTATGAAAATTTGACTAATTAAGGAAAATTGGTCAAAAATAATAATGAAAAAATATTTCCAAGTCTTGGAAAATTAAGAAAAAATAAGGATAATATTCTTTGAAAATTATATAGGATTGTAAAATTGGCTTTATGACCAAATTACCCTTAGAAAAATTACAAAGGAATATAAGGGTAATTTAGGCCAATTTAAGGGATTTTATTTGAGAAATTCCAAATAAATATTTTTAAGGAGAATAAAATTCCAAAAAAATTCCTATGATATCCTAAGGAATTATAAGAGATTATGGAATTAAAAGAAGACACTCAAGTATCCAATATTGTTTTCAATTCTTTTGAAAAGTGAAAAATCAATAAAGAAAAAGAAATTAGTTTTCCTTTTTAGTTAATTATTGGTAAATTAATTTTGAGACAAAGAGGGCAATTCAGGAAGATAAAAATAAGGAGAATAAATTATGGATCTGACAAAAAATAATTACAGAGGCCAAAGTACTGTAATTATAAAAAAGAAATTAAACCCGGAGCTAAAGTGCACTAATAAAGCAAGACTAGAGTCTTGCAATTCTAGTGGCTCACATTTGGCCATGTGTCAAGCCCCCAATAGAGAGGATTTAAATTTGCTAAGTGTCACTCCTCAAATGGAGAGGATTTTGACTTTTGGTAATTAATTTCATTTTGGATTTAGTTAATTATGAAAGAGAAAGCAAGAGTAAAAAGGGGGTTAATACTTGTAACTTCATTTATGATGGTAGTTGGGATATTCTGGTTCATTAAAGGAGCTCTTCTACCCCCTATTTCCAAATTAGTATTTCAGCCAAAGAGGAACCAAGAGGGAAAAGAGAGAGTTGAAGGAGAAACCAAAGAGAAAGGCATCAACTTTGAGCATACAAGTGAGAATCAAGGTTAGTTCTTAGTTCTAAATGGATCCTTGTTGTGTCTTCTTGCTTTGTATGGTTGGAATATTTGTTTTTTCCTTGTCGATGGTGCTAGCTGAAACATGTTTATGGGAAGGGAAGAAGTTTTGTTGATCTAACATGTTAGAATACTTCAAAGCATGATAGATCCTAGTGGTTACAAGTGGTTGTAGGTTGTTTTTGAAGTGTTTTCTTTGTTGTGTTGCATGAAGACCATTTCGGCCAAGGAAAGAACTAAACCCTAGGGTGTGTTTTTCTTTGTTTTGATGCTTCCATTGTGTTCAAAATAGAAAATGGTGTAGGATAAATCTAAGGAACAAAGGTTGGAAGCATTAAAGCCAAAGTTGTAATTTTTAGAAAATAAACCCTATGGTTTGGCCAAGCTGAAACTGGAAGAGAGAGTTTTATTTTCTTAAATCCAAGCACATATTTGAAATATACATGAAAAATTATGTAGGAATAAGTCAAAAAGGAATTTTTAGTGTTTAAGAGACAAAACTCTAAAAATTCAAGAACAAAGGTAGAAGCTTTGAAAAGGGTTTAAGAGTTCTTGAGTTATATTGTTGATTTTTATATGGATTGGTTGATGATTCTTGCTGCCATTTTTATGGTTGATAATGTTAGGGTTGACATTTGTGAAGGAAAAGAATAAAAACAAAGAAAGCTCAAGTCTTTGGAGCAAGGTAGCAAGTTAAACCTAACTACTAACATTAACTTTGCATTATTGATTATTGCATGGTTAATTGCTATTATATGGATGAACTTTCTTGATTGTGATGTGGCTGCTGTTTGAACTTTCTTGCTTTGGCCTTTGCATGATTGAGTTTTTCAAATGATAAGCATGCTAGTTCACCAATAGTAGCTAATGTGATTATACATAATAATGATGCTTGTTGATGATATAGTTGGTTAATTTGCTATTGGGATTTCATTGAAATCTCATCCCCTAAATGCAATCTAACATTTTGGGGCCTAAAATTTCCAAGAGCAAGCTACAGATTGAAGGTTAAATTATGGTGCCAAACCATAAAAATTCATAGACTTTTGGTTATGTAAATATTCAGCTTAGACAATGCTGTAAACCTAACTACACTACCAACTTTGAGCATCATTTTGACTAAGTTTCTGAACGTTGTTAATCAATAAATTTGGCATGATTGTAGATCACATTATGAGCTTCATTTTGATAGCTAATATGGTAAAAATAGCCAACTACATGATTTTTAATGATTTTTCAAAGTTAAGGTCTAGAATCTGGAAAAAGGGTTTTTGCCAAATGGATAGAGGTGATTTTCATAAAAACCTAACACTTTAAAAGATCGAATTAGTTTACAAGATTATTTTTTGTTGAAAGAGTATTCAAATGGCTTTTTATAAAATTTTGAACCACTCTTTTGATTTTTCTAGATTAAGTTATGAATTTCCAAAATTAGGCCAGAAAAACTGGATTTTTACCTAATGAATAGTAAAAATCTGAAAATCAGCGTTTTTTGTGATAAAATTGAGCCAAAAACCATCCAATATGATCTAAAATAGTTTTGATTGAACCCTAAGTTGATACAATAGTAAGGTGTAACATATATATATAATATAATTATATCTTTAAAAAACTTAAACCGATATGATACATATATATATTTATATTCCTACTAAAACTACTAGATATTCAAGATAACCAAAGTTGTTTGGGATATTTTGGATTTCTTCGGTTTCACTTTTTTTTTCACACACATATATATATACTCTTAATAAATTATTGTTATTTTCCTTTTTAATATAGTATGTATATATCTATATATGTATTTTTGGGTTTATTTTATTTTATTTGATTCTCTTTTAAACATCTCATTTTCTTGGATTTATTATTATTATTATATATTTTTATTTCCGTGATCAAAGATTTAATCCAAACTTTCTATAATTAACTACTTACAAACCCAAAATAAAATTTGGGATGTTACATGACAGGTTTAAATTTTGGGATATGACAATACTTTTTAGATCACATTTTATCTCAAGTGGAATCATTTGGAATCATTTCTTATGGTTTCAAGTTAGAAAAATTTGAACTTTAAAATTTCATAAATTTGGGTTAGTATTCATCTAACCCTATTAAAGGCAAAACTTTGAAGAATCATAACTAATTCTAGAAAAATAACAAAGAGGTGGTTTTATGTTCTATTTGAAGCTCTTAATAAGATCTTTAGAGGAAAAATACTCACTGGTATCCAATCTTTACTAATTAATCCCATAATTCACGTAAAGTGGTACCATTCATATAGTGATTTTTCAATTTTTTTGAATTTATGTCTAACTTTGGATAACCATAACCTTTTACACAAAACTCCAAATTTAATGAAATACTGCTTGTTTTAAAGCCAAGAACATGATACACAAGCTTGCCAAATTTTAGCCCAAATCTCAAACAATTGCACAGAATTTCGTTAGTGCCAAAATGAGATTTTTTTAAGATTATTTTATCCCCTTTTTCATGCATTTTCTTGGTTATTCTCCTCTTCTAACCTCATATGACCATTCTATACAGATACCACATGCTTAGACAGGATTCTTTAATCAAATATTCATATGGATATTATTAGATTTAAGTGTTTTGATGATAACAAGATGATTGAACCCAATTACTCTATGTTATTTCATATCATTTTGAGGGTTTTTATTATAATTTTTGGCTCTTTTTAGTGTTTAGTGTGTTTAATTTAGATTAAGAGTTCTTGCTTTGAATTAGTGTCTTTTTAAGGGTAAAATTATCATAATTGGTTATTAATTGTATTCAGTTGATTTCTAGAACAATTGATGCTTCAATTGTTGCTTCTCATTGTAAGACACTCAAGAATTAGAGCAAGATTGAAGACCAAAGCATTACACAACGTGAGAACTCAAAATATTGAATCTGGAATAGTTGGCCACGACCAAAGAAATGTTGTGCCATGACAAAGTCTGAAAATGTGCATTAGTGACTATTCTAAAATAGTTCACCGAGGCAAACTTTTGAGTTCACTGTGGCCAACTCTCAAAATCTTACTGAAGCACCTTTCTGGAATAGTTCACCGTGGCTAACTCTCTCTATTAGTAACGTCAGACTCGGATCCAAAATGTGAAAATGGAGCATCTACTCATATAATCCGACCCAGATTGATCCCTTAAACCTTTGGAAACCCTATTTTTGACCTATCACTTGATTCTCTCATCTCCAACACCTCTATTCTCTCTTCTTCTTGCCTCTCCATTTCCATATCCTTCCCCCTCCATTTCCTTCACCTTCCCTTCATTCCATTTCATCTTTCTCCACTCCCAGTTGCTATGGTCAGCGAAATCACTCTGGTTGGAGCTGCTTTCAAGGCTATGGTGGGCTAAGGATTTCCAAATCTTGAATATTGTAGATTGGCATGAGTTTCCAATGCTTCAAAGGGGAGTTCAGTTTCAGTCTTTAGTTTTTAGCTATGTTTTTATGGTTTCCTAGGTCTAGGAATTGTAACTGTCTTGATTCTCACTTATCTTGCATGGTCATGTTTTGATATTGAGTTGATTTTGGGTTGCATAGGACCAATTGCATTGATCATTCTTAAATTGCACATTAGGAGAGCTTAACAATGTTTTCATTAATGAAGTTCATTGAAGTTATTATTTAAGAATACCTAATGAATTTGTGAAACTCCTAATATCTTAAGTGAACTATGACTACCATTAAAACCATTTTCAAGAGGTTTCTTATCATCCATTCCCATTCCATCATCATTTTATCAAAAATCCAAGAAAATATAGTAGCTTAGGTTTATTTTCATTGCAAATACTTTGGTTACAATTCTAATTAAACCAAAAACCCAAAACCCCTTTTCACTACATTGCATGGCAGTTAGTCTAGCTTAGGTCATCAATAAAGGCTGCCAAAAGTGAACATGACCCGAGTTGCATTATTGTGCTATAATCCTTACAATTTGGTAAATTCTTTAACAGACCCCAAGGTGATTTAGGATAAGGGCTTCGTCAAATGGTGCTGTTACCAGGGAGCCAAGAATTTGGTTCCTTAGGTTAGTTAATTGTCAACCTTAGTTGATTGGGGATTTATGAGCCTCTTAGGTTGCATTTATTTTTTTGCATCATGCATAATGGGTTTTGCATTGCATAAAAATTTTGAGATATACAAACAAAGATCTTGATTTTAGTTTTCTTTTTATATATACCTTCATACATTTCATAGTATTCTTTGTATTTTTTAGGTTTGTTTTGAAATTTTAGAGATTTTGCATAGTGTTTGTACCTTTTAATTTAATTCTGCCACTGTTTCTGCTTCACTGTTCTGTATTTTTCTGGTGTTCGAGAATTGTTCACCGTGGTAAACTTTGTCTTTCACCACGGTGTAACCTATAGTTCTAGACTTCTTTTTCCCTTCGAGACAGTGTCGCCACAGTAATCTTTCTCCTTCACCACGACAAATCCTCCTCTTAAAAAAAATTGTGTTCTTTTTAAACTTCACACTTTGTTTTCTTGTACTTTTTAGGTTAGGCTTAAGAAATTTTAGAAATTGATTGTCTTGCTTTCTTATGGCTTAGTTTAATAATAATTTAGATCTATCTATTTAGATCTATCTTATCACCATTCCTCTTTTGTAGGTGACAACACTATGATGGGTGGTAATTTCTCTCAAGGATTTAATGCTATACAACAAGAACTGGATCATCTTCGGGCACACTTTGATCATAGAGAACATGGTGGGACTTATCAAAGACATGATACTCCCTATCCTTACCATAACCATGGCTATGATTGGATGAATGATCCTCTATATTTCCCTTACCACACCTCTTCATTCCATTCACACCCAAACCAATATCTATCATTAGGACAACATTATGACTTATCACCTCTACCATGCAATCCAAACTTTGAACACTTTCCATTACATCATCCATATCATGAGCCAAACATTCCATCACATGAACCCTACCACCAATACCCTCTTCATCTCACCAACCATTTTATAAACCATCACCATCATTCTATCCATGTCCCATTTCATACCTTGAACCATTCTTACCACATAATTCCTCCTTTGAGCCACCTTCTTTGCTAAATGAATACTACCACTAACTCTCATCCCAATCCATATACCAACCTCTCTCCTAATCTCATGAACCTCAATTCAGTGAACCTGACCCATTTCTTACTATGCCTAAGAAGGACCATATACGATTTTTAAGGGAAACTTATGACCACTTAAATTCATACTACCATGGATATCTGGAATCTCTAAGGAATTAAAGGAAGAGTTAGGAGAATGTAATAGTGCACTGGAGAAGATCTTGAGTAATATAGCACAAATTAAATCTGCAGATTCACAAGGACTTATGCCCTAGATCAAGTAACATTGCTCCTCTTCTTGAGGAGATTGACCCTTGTGTTATAACTATTATTCCTCTTGATGTTATTGATGATGTGAGTGATGATAAGGTAGATGAGGAAATCATATTTGAATCCCTCAATGTTTCAAAATGAAAATTCTTAGTTGAACACTTCTAATAGTAGTTGTTTAGTTGATGATGTTACTTGCACTATCACAGCTTCTTTGTGTGAAAAACATGCTTCTCTTTCTAGTGCTAGATTGGATGGTAAAATTGATTCTGATTTAAATGAACCTTTGTCTTGTTCTTGCAATGCCTACACTATATGCACAGATTGTATTGATAACAAGTATGATATACTTGTTGAGTGGCAAAGGCAGAATTTTGGTAAAGTGTGTGCATTGTCTTCTAGTGTTGAAAGTGCTGCAAATATAAAGCATGATATTGATCTGAATTGCTTGCATGTTGATTCTATGGAGAAATGTGAATTTAACCATAGCCTTGAAAATTATCTTTCTAAAACCCTATTGAGTTTCATGCTTTTAATGAGTTACTTTGGAAAGATGCAAAAATTTTGAAAGACAAAATTGTAGATAAAAATGAATCTTTTCATCTAATTCTTTCTTGTGATTTGTTTTGCATTCTAAATAGTAGTATGCTTGAATCTTTTCATTCTTTCTTCTCTCTCCATTTGAACATTACCTCTTGTAAATGTGATAGTGATCTGCTGTACTCTAACAACTGTTAGTTG
Source organism: Neltuma alba (assembly GCF_004799145.2). Lineage (NCBI taxonomy): Eukaryota > Viridiplantae > Streptophyta > Magnoliopsida > Fabales > Fabaceae > Neltuma > Neltuma alba. The sequence continues at coordinate 45,006 of NW_021636373.1, forward strand.
GATTTTTCAGCTTCCACTTCACATGAGCTTGAGTATTTCAAAAATTTAAATAAAAATTTGACTCCTACTGATGGAAGTACTATTGATTCCCTTGGTTGTGATAGTTACTTGGAGAGATTAACTTCTAAGCTATCTTTATTTCATTTTTATTCTCTTTATGTTTCTATTTTTAGATGTGGTACTGCTATTGGTTCTACTTGCTTACAAGATTCCACACCACCACTACTAGGGCGGATCAATGATGGAGAAGTAAGCACATTGAAGAAATGCATATTTCTCATCCGGGATGAGAACTTCTCCTATAAGAGTCTAAAGAGATTTCATCCTCAAGGTTGTCCCTTTCCTTCCTTAACTCTTACCTTTTGAATTATTTGCTTGTTTTGTGAGATAAGTGTGGGGGAAGGACATATCCAGTAGTAAAAGTAGTTTGTTTTGTTTTCTTTTTTCCCCTTTTTGGTTTTGGTTTCTCTTGTTTAGGGTTGTACTTGAGTTTTGCATTAGGGACAATGCAAGATTTAAGTGTGGGGGAAGGATTGATATTTGGTGATTGTGTTCTATAATTAGACTGAGCTCAATTCTGTTCTAGTCAACAAATAAAGGTGAGGAAAGTAAGAATTAAGGGAACCACAGGCTGTGAGTCCTTAAGGTTATGCATTTAGGCAAGCTATGTGTGAAATCAAAATGTAAAAGAAAGGGAATAGGCCCTTAAGATAAAGATGAGATTGATAGAATATGCCAGGAAGACCTGAAAGAGGCAATGTCAAAGGAACCTGAAATGCCATGGTACAGTGAAAGAACATGAAGACAACTATACTACTACAGCATTATCATGCATGAATGGGCCTAAAGTATAGGAGAAGTGCGAGCAGCAATGATAAAATACGTAAACACAAAGGCCATACTTGCATAAATTATAGAAAAGTAGAGAACGGAAAGCTATGTAAGTATGAACTCTGGGAGTGAAACCTAGCAATAAAGTATAATGGAAAGTTAAAGAGGCCAAGTTGAGTACAAGTAAGGATATTCTCCTCAGTTAACCTCTCATTAAGGGTAAGAATAGAGATTTGACCTAGAAATTTCTTTTAAGAGGGGGAGAATTATCACATCCCAAATTTTGGGTCTAGAAGTACCAAAATTAGCCTGAAATGGGTAGGCTACCAGACCCTTTTTTGCAGAGGTCCTAGAGACTCCTTGGAGGGACAGAGGGATTCCCAGGGACTAAATTGCAAAGAAAAGATTCCTAGGCCAAGTAGGTACCTAATTGTAAATAATAAAAGTTCTAGTCATCAAATGTTCAAAGTTATCGAAAATGGCCCAAATGTTTCAGAAAAGTTCCAAAAAAATGGAAATAGGATCCCGGAGCCAATATAAGGCTAGAAATGACGAAAATACCCTGAAGTCATTCTAGGGTTTTGAGCAATTAGAGATAGTAACTTAAATTGAATTATGTAAGGTATGAGACAGTCTCAAATAATTAGGAAAAACTGGAGAACAGTAGTTGAGGAATTTACACAGATTGTAAAATTAATTCCATCCCCAAAAACTGACGAGGTTAGCTTTAATTAAATTTGAAGTCTATTTATACCCTATTTGGGGAAAGTCAAAATAGCTATCTAGAATTTGACTTTTGACTTATGAAAAATTAGAGGAAATTCCCGTGATGAAAGGGAAAGAGTGAAACCTAGAGACAGATTGACAGAGTTAGGAGCCAGCAGAAAAGAATTCGGCAAAATCGACTCTGATTAAATATTATTTAATTAATTACGTCATTGGGGAGAGAGGGATGGGATATTCCTTTCTTTATAAGTATACCATGAGAAGATTAAGTTAAGAGTCAATGGAAGGTACATTGGCAATACTCAGAAACCCAGAAGGGAGCCGGATCGACAATATCAGGTCCCTTAAGGGTCAAAATGGAAAATTTAAGAAAAATTCTCAAAAATTTCCTAAAAATAGAAAAAGGATAAATTAGAGGTTTTTAAGTCATATATAATGTTTTGGGAGTAAAAATATCCTGAAATAAATTATTGTGAAATTTTCCAAAAATAGTTATTTTTGAGGAAAATAGTGAAAATTAAGGAAATATAATTATTTTAATTATATAAGGGCCTCAATAATTCAAGAAAAAATATGGGTAAGTTCCTTGGGAACATATGTGAATTTATAAAATTGTTTCCAAGAATTGAAAATGAAGAAATAATTTATGGGCAATTTACTTCCAAAATTCTATCAATAAAAGCCCGATTTTGGAGAAAATGTGAAATAAATAGTTAAAGGTTATGAAAAATCTCCAAACTTTTCAGATCATACTTTTATATTAAATTTGGATTTTTTATGGAAATAAATAAATTTTTGGAGGCTTCGAGCTATTTTTCCTAATAAAGGCCTAAAAGGAGAAAATCAGGTAAAGGATTATGGTTGGGATTGAACTAGATTAATCCCATTGCTTTCTAACCAGATTTGAGGCACTTAGTTAGCCCAAATAATTAGATAATTTTGTGCTCCCTAAGCCCATGCACATGGTCAAGTTGGTTGGATAAGGTTTAATCATGACTTTGCAAAATATCTCAAGTAAGCTTGTGAAATAAGCTTGCATATGTGGCTGATTGTTTTCCTTGCACTTGGTCTGAAATTTTGAAGATATTTTGGGCAGAAAAATGCTGACTAAGAGGAGAGAGGAAGGCAGCATGTGTGGCAAATTTCTTGGCAAGAAAGAAAAGAAATCAAGCGCCAAGATTAAGCCACCCAAAATTGAAATCAATGGCGAAGATTCATTCACGTTTTTAATAAATATCTCTTCCCCTCACACTTGCAACATATTCGGCCAAGGGAGAGAAAGGGGAGAGGAGACCGAACAGCAATGAGAAAGAAGAAGAAGAAGAAGAACAAGAGGTCCCAAGCAAATCCAAGCTCTAATTCAAGGTATGTTTATGGATTTGAATGTAGTTTTCATCCCCCTTGCTATTTGTGAGCTTGGTAAGTGATTTGGTTAGATTTTCATGGTTAAAACCCTATGAGGGAAGTGCTGCACGAAATTGAAAGAATAGGGGAAAGGTGAAATTGATGTTAGAAACATGTTTAAAAGCTTGAAAACAACAAGAATCAAGTGGTTTGATATTGATTCTTGGAGAAATCCAACTTTCCCTTCCATTTGTGTATGTTTCTATCATGACTGGAAATTTATGATGGGTCTAGAATTTGATGATTTTGTTGCTTCCAATAAGTTTAAATGATGATTTTGTGTAGGGATATATGTAGAAAACATGTTTGGAAGCATTAGAATTGAAAATAGAAATTTTGGACATAAAGCACCTATGTTTTGGCCAAACCAGAATAGGGGGAAAGAAGTTGGATTTTGATTGTTTTGAGCTTGGAAATAGATTCTACATGCAAAAATATATGGAAATAATTGTAGGATGATTGGAATTAAAACTCAAAAGTTAGGATTCAATTATGTTCAAGAAAGAACCAAGTAAGAAATATGTTGGTGTCGTGGTTCTAATGAATGTTTGGCACTGTGTATTGATGTGTTTAGGACTTTAAAACATCCAAAAGGATGTGTGGAGATGTTGACCAAAATCCATAAGGTTGGAACATTAAGGGAATCAAAGGAAAAGCAAGAGGAAAGCTATGTTACAAGTTAGTAAACTTACCTATATTGTGTGCTTGATATGTATGCTTGTATGATGTGGTTGTGTTGCCATAATGTGACTAAGCTATGATGAAATGTTTGCAAAGTTTATGTTATGCTTTGCCTTGGTAATATATTATGCAAGCATGAAATGCTTTAGCTTACTTTCCATGGTATTCATATGTTAATGTTTGGGACATTATAGTATGTCATGCATTTGCATTATGTCTTGCATGCTTATGGGTAGTGTTTGCTACTGAGATTCTCTCCAATCTCACCCTCCCTTAACAACCCCTAATAGGTGCTACAAGCTTGAATGAAAAATCAAGAAGTGGAAATGCAAGATAAAGGGAAGAAACCAAGCATGTCTTATGTTTCTATAACATGCTATGTTATATAACTATTATGTTAGTTAATGTTATAATCATGTCATGTATATTTGATGATGTTTAAAATTTTTATGGTATGTAAGATGGCATGAGATTATGTATGGAAATAGTATATGCAATGACAATATGGGAAATGCAAGAAATGAGTTTATTTGAAAATGTTGAATTAAGTTAGGGAGTTAGAGAGTCCCTAAATGAGCCACGAATTGGTGCCAGTGATGAGACAGAGCAAATGAATGAATTTTGCCATAAAATTTGGTGAGTATTTAGAGCACATCATGAGTTTTAAAACAAGTGATAGGTCATATGAAATGGATATGTATGCTAAAAGTTATGGCTGCTCAAAGTTGAGGTAGGACTTTTGGAAAATGCTGTTTTGACCAAATGAACAGTAATTTTTTATGAATAAACTGTATGAATTGACAAGGTTTAAGTCCAGATTGTTATTTTTTCCTTGTAGAGAATTGAAAGAGCTTTATGTGAAAATTGGATCCACTCCATTTCAATTTTTCTAGAATTAGTTATGATTTTTCAAAGTTAGCCCCCAAATTCTGGAATGTGCAGTGAAACGTGACCGTACAAGTCAAACTTTAAAACTTGATTTTCTAACCTTAAGACCAATGAATGTGGTTCCGAATGCTTCCGTATAATGCACTAAAGTGTATAAAAGTAAGGTGTGACACGTTCCCCTCCAACTTGGTTTGGCCAAATAGTAGGGTTTTAGGTTCTAAAATTTTCATTTTTGATTCCAATGCTTTTAAACATTTTTCTTTGGTGTTTCCCTACACAAAAACACCTTCTAAACTTATTGGAATTATCAAATCATATTGAAACAATCTCTAACCTCAAAATTTCATAGTGGCCAAATAGGGTGCATAAAACCCTAACTTTAGTTTTCTTCCAAAATTCAATCCAAACACCAATTAAAATTGTTATTTCAAGCTCATATTCATGGTTTCTATCCTTCCCTAATGCCTCCTCAATGGGACTAAAAATTGGCAACATGTAGAATTACGTTGTGTCATGAAATTTCAATCAAAATAACCCTTAAATCTAACCAAAATCAAGCTTAGACATATCTTAATGGATCCTTGCTTGATGCTTGATAATTTTCACTTGAAATAAAAGGAAAGTGTGGCACAAACACAAGTTATCAATTTCTAAAAATAGTTCTAGGCCTCCAAAAATTCATTTCTTTTCATCAAAAATTCCCTTTTAATATGGAAAAGTCCCCTGAAATTTTTTGAAATTTCTCTGAAATCTAGCTTTACCAATAAGATTTTGGTAATAAATATTCTAAAATTAATCCTTGGACTTCTAGGGCTAAAAATAATTTTATAAACTCAAATAAATTCTTAAATAATTTTCTCATATTTTTTTTAGAATTATTGAGGCATCTACATATTAAAACAATTATTTCTACTTTATTTTCACTATTTTTTCTAAAAAACCTCTATTTTCAGGAAATTTTGTAATAAGTTATTTTCATGCTATTTCCACCTCTAAGGCCTCAAATAAGGTTTCAAAACCTCTAATTTATCCTTTTTCTATTTTTCAGTAATTTTCTAGAATTTTTCCGTAATTTTTCCATTTTACACTTCCTAGACTGGTAATTTCAAAAATATTATTCTGGACCCTTTCTGGATTTTATGTCATGCCTGACTCCGCTAACTAGTCTACTTTCCCTATTAGCCCTTGACTTAATTTTTGGTTTCTATTGTTAGGATTAAATTTTACAAGATGTGGAACCACTTCTTGTGTTCCTCCTCTTGCACATTACTACCCATTGTGGTTGGTTAAGGAAGAGTGAGATTTGGAAGAATATCAATAGCAAACATTATTACTAATGCATGCAAGATGGATGTAAGTTTATAACATACTTGATTTAACTCATACTTATAATATGTTCTCATGCTCAATATTTCACATTAACATGCATGGCCGTAGAAAACATTAAAAAAAACATAGCATTACACTTGTATTTGTCACACCTCCTTTATTAACTGATTATATGACAATTGGAACCATTTAGAATCATTACATAAGCCCTAAGTATGAGAAAATTTCAAATCTGAAATTTTTAACCTTAGGTACTATTCACTACTCACTATTCACAGTATTTTTGGCCAACTTTGAAAATTTATAACTAAATGTAAAAAAATCGAAATGAGGTGATTACAATTTCTAATTAAACATGTGTCCTATAAGGGAAAAATACTCATTGGCATCGTACAAATACGAAACAGAGCCAGAAAATTCACTAAGTTGTATTGTTCATATGGTCAATTTTTAATTTTTCAGTATTTTAGCCCAACTTTGAAAGGGCATATCTCTTAGCACAAAACACCAAAAACTTTTTTTGAAGCTAAAAATGAAATCACATGCCTGCGAAATTTCAAATCCAAATTCGTTCATTTGCTCATTATTTTATGTGACACAAAATCGTCCCTATTTAAGGCATTTTTGTCCCTTAAACCAATTTTCTTGAATTTTGTTTTTCCTTTTTTCATTTGCTATCCATTCCAACACACCAAACCATGAGTATAAACAACCATTCAACATTATAGTTTACATGATTCCAAAGTATATCATATCCTCAATTCTTTACAAACGTATATCAAAGTTCATCAAAATACAATATAACTGTATACAATGTACAAAATTTCCATGACCTCTTTAGCTCAACATTAATTCCTTGCCCTTATCCATACTTGATCCACTCCCTAGTAATGCATAATTTGACATAGGAGGGAATGAGATTTCATGAAAATCTTAGTAGCAATGAACTATAATCATTGTGTAAATCAAGCAATGAATAATATGATATGTTATAGAACTTCAAGACATCCTCAAGTCACATAAAATCATATTTTGCATCATATCAAGAGAGGAAACATTCACACTTTCACATTGACATATCACTATGCATTTGACCGAATCATATCAAATGTCATAAAATCAATAATTTTCACAATATAAATTCCTCACTTCAAGCAATCAACATAAACATATTAAACAAGCAAGATAAACAATCAAATTATAATTCAATGCGACCTTTGATGCTTAATAAAATTCGGCCTATTTAGGAGATTAAGGCTCCCTTTGATTTTCTCCACAATAACTGTTAATCCAAGCATAATTACAAACTACATTAACAATTATTCAACTTAAACATTAATATTTAACCTTAAACCAAATTAAATCCTCCTTTTTCTTGTTTTTTAACATAATTATTCCTCCTTTGATTCCAATGATCTCTTGGGTTATTTGAAACATCCTACTTTTAACCCCTCAGAGTATGTATTCGTAAGCGTTATGGATTAAGCAGGTCAAAATACAAGCTCGTGGATTAAAAATTTCAACATAACTACTCAGATTACTATTCACTATTTAAATTCAGATTTTAGTTCCAATTTTAAAAAATCATAACTAATTCTATAAAAATCGTATTGAGGTGCTGTAAAATTCTACGGAAAAATATTTAAAAGCTCTTTAAGGAAAAAATATCCAATCAGACTTATCCTTGACCAATTCATACATTTTAATCAATAAAAATATTGTTTATTTAGTAAAATCTGGAACTTCCAGATTCTGTGCCTCAATTTTGAAAATACGTATATCCTTGTGTACACATCCAATTAAGGTGATCTACCTCTCATTTTAAAGCTTAGGATGTGTACTATGAATCTGCCAAATTTTGTTGCTTAACTCATTCATTTGCAGGTCAAACTGGTGCTACAAACTCACTACTTCATGACCTACGTTTTATCCTTTAACCTCTTTTTACTTTAGTTCTTTCTATTTCTTTGGCATACATAAACTGGGTTTATGCTTTCCCAATCATCCTCATACATTTCTATTCATCCCATAAATATTGTAATTAAATACATGGTATCATTGGCATCCATAACATAAATTACACAATAAGAGAATTACACATTGAATAATAACATCATTCATTAACGTCAATAATTCTCCACTTTCTTCTCCTTGCCTCTCATGCCATTATTGGCCACCATTGATTGACCTAAATGGTTGGTTAGGGAGGGGTGAGATTCAGAGAATCTCAGTAGCAAACACTACCTATAAGCATGCAAGACATAATGCAAATGCATGACATGTTATTGTAACATTAACATATGGATGCCATAGAAAGTAAGCTAAACATCACATGCTTTCATAACATATTGCCAAGGCATAAGTTTGCACTTAAATTTGCAAACATTTCATTACGGCTTAGTCACATTATGGCATCACAAGCGTACCATGCAAGCATACATATTAAGCACATAATATAGGTAAGTTCACTACCTTGTAACATAGCTTTCCTCTTGCTTTTCCTTTGATTCCCTTGTCTTTCCAACGCTATGGATTTTTGGTCAACACCATTAAACATCTTCTTGGATGTTCCAAGGTCCTAAACACATCCATACACAATGCCAAACATTCATTAGAACCAAGACACCAACTTATTTCCTACTTGGTTCTTTCTTGAACATAATTGAATTCTAACTTTTGAGTTTTAATTCCAATCTTCCTAAAATTATTTCCACATACTAATCCCACATAATTTTGTATGTAGAATCTATTTCCAAGCTCAAAACAATCAATATCCAATCCTAACCATTCAGAACAGTCAAGACCAAACAAAATCACAAGTTAAAGGAAAGTTGGAAATCAACACAGAACCACTCGATTCTTGTTGTTTCCAACCTTTAAACATATTTCTAACATCTATTTCATCTTTCCCTAACCTCATCAATTTTGTGCAGTACCTTTCCATAGGATTTCAATCATAAAAATCCAATCAAACCAACCACCAGGCTTAAAAATAACAAGGGAGGTAGAAACTACATCAAAAATAGCACACATACCTTATTTTAGAGTTTGATCTTGCTTGGGACCACTTGGCCTTTCTTTCTCCCTCTTCTTTCTCTCTCTAGAAACTATTTTACAAGAGCTTTCCCATGGGTTCCTTGTGCTTGGATGAAATGGAGGGGTGGGGAGGGGTATTTATAGAAAACAAGACTGAATCTCGGTCGTTGATCTTAAAAATACGTGGCTTGATCTGGACCGTCTATTTTCTCTTTTTATCTCTTGATGACATGTGTCCTATGATATCATGCTTACCTCATCTTGATGACATCATGCTTACATCATCAAGCCACATGTCTTTAATCCAACCGCACACGTGTCTTGCATCTGACTGTACACGTGTCTTGCATTCAACCATACACGTAATACCTTCTTTTCCCATCTAACTGTACACTTGTCTCTTTCACATTCCTTCATCATTTTGACATTTTAATAGGGAGAAAATTAATATAAAATTCGTGCAAAATATAGCCCTTAGGTATACCTCTACCTATTTTGCCATTCTGTACCATATCGGGTACTTTTTTTTAGTTCTGACTGACCCGGTACCACTGCAACATGTTCTAGCACCATTTTCTCATCTTAATTAAGTACATATATGGCGCCATCTTAGAGGAGCATAGATAAAAATAATTAGCTCTATTGATGGGCTACTTAACCTTATTGAGTCACGCAGTAGAGATTTCACTATAACGGGTAGATAAAGGACTGTCTAAAATATTCCCGTACTGCGTTTTGATTTTTATGTTGTCCATAAATATCTTCTACTCACTCCACATGATGACTCATAGGTGTCATGATTGCATTTGGTGACTCAGTATGCTAACTCAGCGCCGTCATGATGGTCTTTAGATATTTTCTTTCTCCTTTTCCCAAAAATATTCTTAAATAATACTTAATCAAGGTTACCTTCTCTGAATTCTTTCTATCAGCTCGTAACTCTGTTGATCTGTCTCTGGGTTTCATTCTTTCCCTTTCATCATGGGAAATTCCTAGAACTTCCAGCATAACAAAAATAGAACAGCACTTCCCCCTCAAATTAAGTCACAATTTGGCCATTGAAAATGCACCAAATTAAAGCCTAAACATACCTTAAGGAGTCTTGGATTAAAGCTTGATGATTAGCCTTGGATTGGAAGTGGTTTGAAGGGTGTTTGGAAGTCAAGAAAAATTTGTGCAGAACCTCCCCTATTTTTCCATATTTTTTGCACAAATTTTGGGTTAATTATGGGGGTATTTATAGACCTCATTTGCTGCCCCAAAACCTACCTTGGGCAGCTATTTCTACCCTAAAATTAAGTGTAGAAGTCAGCCAAAATGAGGGGGCAATCCTAGCTACACACGCTTTGACTCAAGTTTCAAGAGAGTTAATCCAATGGTTGAAAATTTGCCCAACACATAAGCCAGCTGTTCTGGTCATGATAGGCATGAATTTGGGCCTTTTTGGATGCTAACTAAATGTAAAAATTGATTAGGAAGCAATGGAATTGGTTAGGGTAATTTTAAAAATCATTTGATCACATAATACCCAATTTCTTGCCCCCTATTAGGAAAAATAGCTAAGGGCTTCAAAAATTCCATTTCTTTTCATGATAAATCCCTATTTATTCCAAAAGTGTGATCTAAAAGTTTTGGGAATTGTTCAAGACCTCTAGGTATTTATTTCAGATTTTCTCCGAAATCGGGTCTTTACCAATAGGAATTTGGAAGTAAATTTCCCATAAATTATTTCCTGTATTTTCAATACTTGGAAACAATTTTATAAATTCATATATATTCCTTAAGGGTGTATCCATATTTTTCCTTGAATTTTTGGAGTCCTTAGGTAATTAAAATAATCATATCACTTTAATCCCCCTTTATTTTCCCCTATTTTCCCAAAAATAATTATTTTTTTGGGAATTTTCATCAAAATTTATTTTGGGCCATTCTCACTCCCAAAAAATCATAGGTGACTCAAAAACCCCTAATTCCAACTTTTTCTATTTTTAGGGAATTTTTTAGAATGTTTCTCAAAATTACCTTTTTACCCCTAGAGATCCAATAAAGTCGATTTCGTCCCATTTTGGGTTTCCATGATTTACTCACACCTTATGCTTATCAATCATGTCTCATTTCTCATGTTCTCATTACTAGGGTTTCAAATTTTGAGATGTTACAGTTGTGCTCAATTGAGATTGAAAGTCTTTGTTTTAAGTTAGTGTCATTTGAGGGTGAAATTGTCATATTTATTCATTAATTGCATTCAATTTATTTTTGAGACAATCGATACCTCAAATCATTGCTTTTCATTTCAGGACACTCAAGACATAGAGCCAAGAGTGAAGACCAAGAAAATACAGGACACAAGAGCAATAGCATCAACAATGCCACACTTCACTACAGCCAATTCATGCCTTCGTTACAACAAAGTCAAGATTATCACTAGACGACCTCTTGGGGAAGGTTCACCATGGCCACAAGTTGAATTTTCCATAACAAAAACACATCATCAAGCAAAATACCTCTTAGGAATAGTTCACTGTGGCAAAGCCATACTTTAGCCGCAATGAACTCTTTGAATCAGTAACCCAAACCTGGAAAACAGAGAGCCTTTCTCTTGACTCAGGTCCAAAACGCGTAGTTTTATTGAAAGGGCATCCAGGTCGCAACCTCAGAAGTCCATGTCACAACCTGGGGAGGCAGAACACTCTAAACTCTTGTGTTTTGGTTCTTGTAACATTTTGGCTCTATCCATGCTCCATCTTAGTTCTTAGGTTCTTCTCCAATTGCTTGAAAATCACAACCAAGAGCTTTGTAAAGACCAACTGTTTATAGATCAAGGCAATTAGAATTGAGGAGAGAAAAATGACCCATTTTACTCCTTAAACAGCAAAATGCAATGCATGACTCAATGTAATCAAATGGATAGAAATGTATGCATAATGAGGGTAAAAGTGTTGCAAAACATTAGAAAACACTTGAGAAAACCAAATAAAGATTGGGTTCTATCAGTAATAGGATTGTTGATAACCTATTTTCAAAATTTGGTGTTACTCACAAAGTCTCCACTGCCTATCACCCCCAAGCCAATCGTCAAGTTGAAATTTCAAATAGAGAAGTGAAGCATATTCTGGAAAAGATAGTGAAGCCTTCCAAGAAAGACTGGCGCTTACATTTGGAAGAGGCTCTGTGAGCCTACCAAACTACATACAAGTCTCTGATCAGCATGTCTCCTTACTACTTGGTCTTCGGTAAAGCTTGCCGCTTGCCGCTTGCCAGCGGAGTTAGAACACAAAGCATATTGGGCAGTCAAGCAGTGTAACATGAATATAGAATCTTCTAAAATGGAGATTAAGCTGCAATTGCAAGAATTAGAGGAGCTGAGACTAAAGGCTTACAAAAACTCCAGACTTTATAAGGAGAAGACAAAGTTTGTGCATGACAGAGGAATTCTAAGGAAGCACTTTAAAGTGGGAGATAGAGTGTTGTTGTATAAGCCTTGCTTTACCCTCAAACAAGGAAAATTCAACACCTATTGGGACAGACCATACACAGTCATGAAGGTGCACAACTTTGGCATGGTGGAGCTTGTAAATGAAGAGAACGGAGCCAAACTTAAAGTCAATGTTCATCTATTGAAGCTCTACCATGAGAATCAAAACCCTCCTTAACTCCCAGGTTGTTTCTTTCCTTCACTTGCTTGCTTACTTTTACCTTGTTATTGTTCGTGAAATGTTTTGGTGCATTAGTCTATTAAATAAGTGTGGGGGAGAAACTCCTTCAGTATAATAGTAGCTTAGTTTTAGTGTAGTTAGCAGTTTTCAATTCAATAATATCTCCTTTAGTTATGCCTTCTGCTTTTTTCCTGCTATGCTTACTTGTCATAGTGATACAAGCTGATAAATGATTTGATTTTATTGTTTGGAGAAAGATTGCTACTTTTGACTGTGTGTTGTGCTACCTTGTTTTGAGCTTATTTGGCACCTTTTGATCTTATTATGTGCACTTAAAAGTTTCTTGAGTATCCAGCTTATCTCCTTTGTTTTTGTCAAGTTTACTCTATCTGTCCTATGTAACATCCTAAATTTTGGCTCATAGATACAAGTAATAGCACAAGGAAAGGATGATTACTAAGTCCAATGCAATGAAAGTCCCGGAGATCCCTCGGAAGGAAAAGAGATTTTCTAAGGGTAAATGTGTAAAATAATAGTGTTCGGGGACTAAAGAATGACAAACTAGAAACAACTAAGGGCCAGAGGTTATGCCAGAAACTTGCAAGAGATGGTTCCGAAGGTTTGGCCTAAGGAGGGACCAAATTGCAAAGAAAAGATTCTTAGGCCAAGTAGGGACCTAATTGTAAATAATAAAGTTCTGGTCGGCCAATGCTCAGAGTTAGCAAAAAAAGCCCAAATGACTTAGAAAAATTCTAAAAAAATGGGAATAGGATCCCAGAGCCGATATGATGCAATACAGCAAGCTAACTCCTCAACTTCCAATGATCCATTGCAAATCCCAACTGGACCAATCACAAGACAAGAGCTAAAAGAATTAAGGAAGCTTTGAGTGGGCTAGTGCAAGACACCTTGACAAAGCAAATGGCATTTATTGGAGTATCAAATCTGGATAAAAATGCTGAGGATGTCACTAATGTCATTTGGGCTGAAAATGGAGCTACTGATCATATCTTGGGCTTGGAGACTTCAATTTAAGGAGCTTGGATCAAGTACAACACATGAGAAGACTCATTTGGGCCTAATTAATCATATTTTGGGCTTGATATGCTGATTATATTTCATTAAATGCATTTGTGCGAAAATTCATAATTAGTTGGCAGATTTGACTTTTGAATTTCCAAGTTACCTAAATCAAGTCCTTATGAATTTATTATGTTTTGATTTTCTAGATTGCATTTAATGCTTTTTAGGTCAGATCTTGAATGTATCCTCTATAAGATATTGTAACCCTCATTTTGGGAGGAGATTTGGAATTTTGAATGAAAACTTGCATTTTGCAATTTCTGATTGAGAGGAGTTCTCTCTAGGGTTCTTCATTGAACTAACAGACTTATCAAGGCTTGATCAATCTTGTGGCGTCTTTCAACACTTCGGTCCTTGTTCTTCCGTGTTCAAGGGTTCAAGTAGATCACCAGACCTTTGTTTACGTTCTTGGGGTGCGTATATTCAGATCGGTTGTGGGTTCGTGGGATTTTTCCCTTGTGGGTTCTCACCATCTTGGTATCAGAGCTTTGGATCTAAACTCAGGTCATATTTTTCTGTTAGTTTACCTTCATTTTCGTTCTTCATTTGGTGCCTTTTCTTGTGTCTGTTCGTCTTCTGCGTTTCTGTTCATCACCGAAATTGTCATCCTTGTCCATTCACTTTTCCGTTGAGTTTTGTGAAGTTTAATAGGTCATTTTCATAGTTCGGAATCCCTTCTTTTGTCTCGTTTTGGTTTCATCTAAATCCGACTTTTGTAGGGCAAGTTATACCCATTTGAAAAGGACGCGTTTTCTGGAATTTCTGGGTTCAGATTGCTTGTTCTGTTTTGTTTATGGTATTTTTGTGATTTTCCTTGCATTATTCAGTGAAAAAAAAAAAAGAAAAGAAAAGGGAAAAGACAAGAAAAAAAAAGGAAAAAAAAAAAGGTACCCAAAAAGAAAGGGACAGAAAAAAAAAAACAAAAAGAAATTATAGTGCTGGCAGTGTTTTGAGCAAATCATCTTCATATCCAAATTCTATTTTGGCTTTTGCAATACTTGTGTCAATTGAGTTTCTGACTTTTCTTGAAGGTCCATATTCAATACTCTTAATTTCTCAAAGTTCCTAAGTGTTGGCTGATTCTGCATATTGTGATTGCTTTGTTTAAATTGTTTAGTTCTTTAAAGAGCCTCAAGAGGGATTTCAGAGTGGAAAAAGGCAAGAGTGATATACCTCAATTTAAAAGCCAAGTTTGAGTGAAACACGAGTGTTGAGTGTCATTCTTGAGGGAAACACGTGAGGAAATTTGTGAGGAACTTTACTTCACTAACATAATTAATTTTCCTTGAAGTCACAATGTCTAATGCAGATGGGACATCTGGTGGTAGTGGAAATCCAATGAATATTGAAGACACCCTTAGGGCAATGCAGCAACATTTTCAACGGATGAATGTGGTTTATGGAGAGATAAGGGATAGAATGGATAGACAAGATGAAAGGATTGTAAATCTGCAAAGAGCCCAACCTAAACCTAGAAGGCATGGAAGGCAAAGGGAGGTTTCTATGGATGACTTTGAATCTGAAAATAACAAAGTTGGTGGTAGTGAGGATGAAGTCAATTCTGAATCTGAAGTTGAACTGATAAGGAATAGGCATAGAGGGGATAGGTATGGGAGAAGATATGGGAGAAATAACCCAAGGGAGAGAGATAGAGTAGATGGGAACCTTGGGAGCATCAAAATGAAGATACCATCATTCCAAGGTAGAAATGATCCTGAAGCCTACTTAGAGTGGGAAAAGAAAATAGAAATGATCTTTGAGTGTCATAATTATTCTGAAGCTAAAAAGGTGAAGTTGGCAGCAATAGAATTCACTGATTATGCCATTGTTTGGTGGGATAAATTGGGTATTAATAGGAGGAATAATGGAGAGAGGCCTGTAACAACTTGGAGCGAAATGAAAGCTCTAATGAAGAAGAGATTTGTTCCCAACCATTATTTTAGAGAGCTTTATCAAAAGTTGCAGACCCTTACACAAGGTCCTAGGAGTGTAGAGGAGTACAATAAGGAGATGGAATTGGCCATGATAAGAGCTAATGTGCAAGAAGATAGAGAAGCAACAATGGCCCGGTTTCTAAGTGGGTTGAACAAAGATATAGCTGATATAGTTGAATTGCATCATTATGTAGAACTAGAAGACATGGTGCATATGGCTATTAAGGTGGAAAAGCAACTCAAGCGAAAAGGTGCTTCAAAATTTCATTCTGGATCAACTTCTTCTTTCAAACAGAATTGGAAGAAAGGAGAAAAAGCTATCCAAAAGGAGACCACTAGAGGCAAAGAAGAAGCTTCATCAAAGAGCAAAGGTAAATCTGATTCCCAAACTTCTAGAAATAGGGATATAAAATGTTTCAAGTGTTTGGGTACAGGTCATATTGCTTCTCAATGCCCCAACAAGAGAGTTATGATTCTGAAAAATAATGAAGTTGTGACTGAAAGTGAGAGTGAAAGTGATGACTCCATGCCCCTACTTGAAGATGCTAGTGATGATGGGATTGAGTATGCTGTGGAAGGAGAATGCCTTGTGGTTAGAAGAGCCTTGAATTGTCAAGTGAAGGAAGATGAGTTGAATGAGCAAAGGGAAAATATTTTCCATACTCGCTGCCTCATTAATAACAAGGTATGTAGTTTGATAATTGATGGTGGGAGTGTTACAAATGTTGCAAGCACTACAATGGTTGAGAAATTACATTTGCCCACTGTTAGACACCCTAGACCATACAAGCTGCAATGGCTGAATGAATGTGGGGAGATTAAAGTTGATAAGCAAGTTCTTGTTTCTTTTTCAATTGGGAAGTATTGTGATGAAGTATTATGTGATGTTGTTCCTATGCATGCTGGACATATACTTTTGGGAAGACCTTGGGAATTTGATAGAAAGGTAAAGAAAGATGATATTCTTTTGTAATGAACAACAGACCCATTACTCTTGTACCATTGACCCCAAAGCAAGTGTATGAGGATCAACTTAAGATGAAAAAGAGAGAGATAAAAAAAGAGAGTGATATGAAAAATGTGAGAGAGACATCAAAAAGAAATGGGAGTGAAAAGGAGAGAAAAGATGAGAGTTCAAAAAAAGAATTTCAGAAAAAAAAATGAAGAGAGAAAAGAGAAAAAGAAATTGAGTTTTTATGCAAAAGAAAGTGAAGTGAGGAATGCCTTTTTGGCTGAACAACATTTGCTTCTCCTTGTTTACAAGGAATCCTTTTTGGATACTAATGACATTAACTCTTCCTTTCCAAGTGTTGTTAGTTCTTTATTGCAGGAATATGTTGATGTGTTCCCAGAGGAGATTCCACCTGGATTACCACCCATTAGAGGAATTGAGCATCAAATTGATTTCATTCCAGGAGCAACAATTCCTAATAGGCCAGCCTATAGAAGCAATCCAGAAGAGACAAAGGAACTTCAAAGGCAAGTGGAAGAGCTCATGGCAAGGGGATATGTTAGAGAAAGCTTGAGTCCTTGTGCTGTTCCGGTACTTTTGGTCCCAAAGAAAGATGGAACTTGGAGGATGTGCATTGATTGCAGAGCTGTGAATAACATCACTATAAAGTATCGCCATCCCATTCCTAGATTAGATGATATGCTTGATGAATTGCATGGTTCTATTGTCTTTTCTAAGATTGATTTGAAATCTGGATACCATCAAATTAGAATGAGGGAAGGGGATGAATGGAAAACTGCTTTCAAAACAAAACATGGTTTGTATGAATGGTTAGTTATGCCATTTGGGTTAACTAATGCACCTAGTACTTTCATGAGATTAATGAATCATGTTTTGCGTGCTTTCATTGGGAAATTTGTTGTGGTTTATTTTGATGACATTCTGATTTACAGCAAGAATCTTGATGAGCATTTGAATCATTTGCATTGTGTGCTTGATGTTTTGAGAAAGGAAAAATTGTTTGCAAATATGAAGAAGTGTGATTTTTGTATGGATAAAATTGTTTTTCTTGGCTTTGTGGTGAGTGCTAAAGGAATAGAAGTTGATGAAGAAAAGATAAGAGCTATTAAAGAATGGCCAACACCTAAAAGCATAACTGAGGTGAGAAGCTTTCATGGTTTGGCTAGTTTTTATAGGCGCTTTGTCAAAGATTTTAGCACACTTGCTGCACCACTCACTGAAGTTATTAAAAAGTCTGTTGGTTTTAAATGGGATAAAGAACAAGATGTTGCATTCATTAGGCTTAAGGATAAATTGTGTTCTGCACCTGTATTAGTATTGCCTAACTTTAACAAAACTTTTGAGATTGAATGTGATGCATCTGGAGTTGGAATAGGAGCTGTTTTGATGCAGGAAGGAAAGCCAATTGCTTATTTTAGTGAAAAGTTGAATGGAGCAGCCTTGAAGTATCCAACATATGACAAGGAGCTCTATGCACTTAAAAGAGCATTAGAGAATTGGCAACACTACCTTTGGCCTAAACAATTTGTAATTCATACTGATCATCAATCTTTGAAGCACATTAAGGGTCAAGGTAAGCTGAACAAGAGACATGCAAGGTGGCTGGAATTTATTGAGACATTTCCGTATGTCATCAGATACAAGAAAGGTAAAGAAAATGTGGTGGCTGATGCATTGTCAAGAAGGTATACTCTTCTTACTACTCTAAATGCTAGGTTGCTTGTTTTGAATATATCAAGGAATTGTATGCCATTGATGCTGATTTTGCTGAAGTGTTTCTTGCTTGTGAAAAGAAAGCATTTGAAAAGTTTTATAGGATTGATGGGTACTTGTTTAAAGAAAACAGATTGTGTGTGCCTCAATGTTCTTTGCGAGAATTACTTGTGAGAGAAGCACATGGGGGAGGATTAATGGGTCACTTTGGTGTGAAAAAGACTTTGGATGTTTTGCATGAACATTCTTTTGGCCTAAAATGAAACGTGATGTGGAAAGAATCTGTGCTAAATGCATAACTTGTAAAAAGGCTAAATCTAGAGTCTTGCCACATGGTTTGTACACCCCATTACCTGTGCCTAGTGAACCTTGGGTAGATATATCAATGGATTTTATTTTGGGTTTACCTAGGTCAAGAAAGGGTATGGATTCCATATTTGTGGTTGTCGATAGATTTTCTAAAATGGCACATTTCATTGCTTGCCATAAAACTGATGATGCCACATACATTGCTGATTTGTTCTTTAAGGAAATTGTAAGACTTCATGGTGTTCCTAAAAGTATTGTTTCTGATAGGGATACAAAATTCTTGAGTCATTTTGGAGGATTTTGTGGGGTAAGCTGGGTACTAAATTATTGTTTTCTACTGCTTGTCATCCACAAACTGATGGACAAACTGAGGTAGTTAATAGAACTTTAACTCAATTGCTTAGAACTGTGATTCAAAAGAACTTGAAGAATTGGGAAAATTGCTTGTCATTCATTGAATTTGCTTACAATAGGAGTGTGCACTCATCTACTGATTATTCTCCTTTTGAAATAGTGTATGGTTTTAATCCACTAACTCCCTTGGATTTATTACCATTGCCTATTGATGAGAGGGCCAGTCTTGATGGGACAAAAAAGCTGAAACAAGTGAAACAACTTCATCAAAAAGTGAAACAACAAATTGAAAAGAAAAATGAGCAATATGCATCCAAGGCTAACAAAGGAAGAAAGGCGTGTTCTCTTTGAACCTGGTGATTGGGTGTGGGTGCATATGAGGAAAGAAAGATTTCCAGCTCAAAGAAAGTCCAAATTAGCTCCAAGAGGAGATGGTCCATTTCAAGTGCTTGAAAGAATCAATGACAATGCTTACAAAATTGATTTACTTGGTAAGTATAATGTTAGTGCTACTTTCAATGTGGCTGATTTATCTCCTTTTGATGCAGGTGATGATTCGAGGTCGAATCCTTTTGAGGAGAGGGGGAATGATGCGATACAGCAAGCTAACTCCTCAACTTCCAATGATCCATTGCAAATCCCAACTGGACCAATCACAAGAGCAAGAGCAGCTAAAAGAATAAGGGAAGCTTTGAGTGGGCTAGTGCAAGACACCTTGACAAAGCAAATGGCATTTATTGGAGTATCAAATCTGGATAAAAATGCTGAGGATGTCACTAATGTCATTTGGGCTGAAAATGGAGCTACTGATCATATCTTGGGCTTGGAGACTTCAATTTAAGGAGCTTGGATCAAGTACAACACATGAGAAGACTCATTTGGGCCTAATTAATCATATTTTGGGCTTGATATGCTGATTATATTTCATTAAATGCATTTGTGCGAAAATTCATAATTAGTTGGCAGATTTGACTTTTGAATTTCCAAGTTACCTAAATCAAGTCCTTATGATTTATTATGTTTTGATTTTCTAGATTGCATTTAATGCTTTTTAGGTCAGATCTTGAATGTATCCTCTATAAGATATTGTAACCCTCATTTTGGAGGAGATTTGGAATTTGAATGAAAACTTGCATTTTGCAATTTCTGATTGAGAGGAGTTCTCTCTAGGGTTCTTCATTGAACTAACAGACTTATCAAGGCTTGATCAATCTTGTGGCGTCTTTCAACACTTGGGTCCTTGTTCTTCCGTGTTCAAGGGTTCAAGTAGATCACCAGACCTTTGTTTACGTTCTTGGGGTGCGTATATTCAGATCGGTTGTGGGGGTTCGTGGGATTTTCCCTTGTGGGTTCTCACC
>NW_021636374.1:0-64831 GCF_004799145.2 Neltuma alba
ATTTTGGAATGGTGGAGCTTCTCGATGAGAAAACTGGAGCAAACCTTAAAGTTATGGCCATCAGTTGAAGCTCTACCATGAGAACCAGAAAACCTCCTTAGCTCCCTGGTAGTTTCTTTCCTTCACTCATTTACATGCTTTTGTTTTGTTAATCTTGTTATGTTGCATGTGTTGTATGTTGAATGAGTGTGGGGGAGAGACTCCCTTCAGTAGGAAAGTAGAGTAGTTATAGCTAATTTCAATAAAACTCCCCTGGTTGTTTTTTATCTCTCTCCTATCTTGTTTCATGCCTGATGAATTGGTGTTTTAAGTGAATTATATGATTCAATTGATTGAGGAATTTTATCTGTGGTATACTGCCTATTCATGGATTTGTTGAACACCTCTTGATCTCTTTTGAGGCATTTTTAAAGTTTTGAAATATCCAGCCTTGTCTGTTGTTGGTTGTTGGTTGTTGTGTTTTTCTGGGTTTAAGTGTTTTTTGTTTTTCTCTGTGCGTTCTGTGGTTTGTTTCGCCGCGGCGAAACTCGGCCGTCCTGTGGTTGTTTCTTCTCGGGACTGTTTCACCGCGGCGAAACGTCTTTCTTCCGTTCGTTGCTTCTCGGGCATTGTTCGCCGCGGCGAACTTATTCTTCGCCGCGGCGAACGTGCCGTTTCTGCGTTGAGGCGTTTCGTTTTCTGGCTCGTTTCCGCGTGTTTTTCCCTTTCTGCCCCTTATCTGAACCGCCCACCCTCTTCCATGAACCCCTTTTCGTCTTTTCCCATCTCCACTCAATTAAACACCTATTCTTTCCCCTCTAATTTCAAAACCGTTCCCCCCTCCCTCAAACCGTCGGCACCTCCTTTGCGTCTCCGTGTTCAGCTCGTTCGGCGTCCAAAGCTTCTTCCGTTGTTGTTTTGTTCCCGCGCCGTCCAGCTCGCTTCAGCGTCGTGTGTGTGTGTTTCCGTTCGGCGTGCTCTGTTTCGTGTCTCTCTTCCGCCCTTTAGCGCCGCTTCCAGTTCGCTTGCGTCTCTGTCTCCTCGCGTGTGCGTTGCTCTCTCTTTCTTGGTATGTTCTTTCTCCTCCCTGTTCTTTCCTTTAGTTTAGTTTAGTTTAGTGGTTTATTAGGTTATTTGTTATGGTTTTTGATATTGGATTAGTTTATGGTTAGTGTAGTTGCGTGGCCTGTAGGTTATCTACTGATTCATAGTGCATTGTCTTTTAATTAATCTATTTGCTTAATTTTGAAAATTTTAGTCCTCTGAAAACCTATGAATCATTAACTAACCATTTGCCACGGTTAGGTTTAAGTTTCCTCAATTCTGTGTTGTTTAGGTTGTAGGTCTTTTTGTTGTGATTAGTGTTCTTTCTGTTGTTGTTGCTTCAGGATATGCCTCGCACCAAAAACCCACACCCTGAACCTTTACCCGTGTCTGAGTCTGAGTCTGACTCTGAGGGACCCTTAACCTATGATTCCATCTATAGGGTAGTGGACAAGCGCCCCCTCCATAGGGAGAGAGCCTTTCCCCTTGAACCATCCGACCATCCTTTGTCCAGAGACTTCAGGAATCCCAAATGCTTGAATTGGCTCGCCCACGAGCTAATGGTAATGATGTCTTTGTCCGCCATTTCTACACCTACGCCCGTCTTCATGGTATGCTATCCATTCCTTTCCGGGGCAAGCTTGTGAACTACACTTTCACTATTTATAACATAAGAGACCACTACCGGCTTCCTGTAGTCCGTAATTCTCAGTACTCCCATTATAGTGATAATTATCCTTATGATGAGATCCTCCAGACCCTATGCCGGGATGGTGCCACTTGGCATCGTCCCCGCACTACTGAACTGTACCTAAAACGTTCTGATTTTCGGCCTGAGGCAAAGTCGTGGCTACACTTAGTCTGCAATAACATCCTACCTACTTCCCACCTCCAGAACCTCCCCAAACGCCAAGCTCTTATTGTTTTTCTCCTCATGACCGGCAAATCCTTTGACGTAGCTGAAATCATTCAATCCGCCCTCCATTCTTCCGTCAATACCAAAAAAATCACCAATAGCATTGTCTTTCCCCATCTTGTTTCTGACCTTTTCCGCAAGTGCGGAGTTCCTACATTTGATGATGACAGCTACTTTGAGCCTGCCCCTCTATTCCGGTTTGAGCGCCTTAAACTACCCACCATTGCACCCCACCCACCTGTCCACCCGTATACGATGTTAGTGCAGGCCAGGCTGCCACTGATCCAGCCGAGGAAGGCCCTGATGTTCCCGAACCCCCCCAGCCCGTCACCTTAGACACGCTTGCCGATGATATTGACGAGCTATCTGAGGAAGTTCATCAGATTCGCGTTACACTCATTCGGGAGATAAAGCGGCAGAAGGACCGTGACGCCCTCTATGAGCGAGAACGTCGCTACCGCCGCCGTTTTGATGCTTTGCTTGCGGATCGTTTGAACTTCACTTTACCGGCTGAGGAGGAGGAGCCACAGCACCATGGGTATGGACGGAGCAGGCACATCAGGTGCAGGACCGTCAGGATCTGGAGCAGCTGACCCTGAGCATCAGTCTTAGTTTTCTGTTTTTGTGGTTTTCTGTTCTTTTCTTTAGTTCTTTTGTTTCTTGTGTTGTTTTGAGGCTGGATTGTTTCTTACACTTTATGGTGCCTCATTGGTTTTTACGCTTGTTCACTGGATGATTTCTGATTAGCTTGCTTTAATCTTTGTTCTATTTTCACTTCTGAGCCTCCTTGCATTGTTTGCTATCCCTAATTCACAAATTGAGGACAATGTGTGTGTTTAAGTGTGGGGGAGGTCCATATTGTGGATTTTAGCAAATGCTTCTCGTGCATCCATGCATTTAGATGATTTTGAGGTGTTTTGAACTGATAGATTGGTTTAATTGTGAATATTTTGAGTTTAGTTGCTGAAGAGCTGAAATTGCACAGGAATTTTCGCTTTCTGCCTGTTTCGCCGCGGCCAACTTCTTGTTTCGCCGCGGCGAAGCCTCCTCTTTCACGAATAATAAGCCATTCGGGCATGTTTCGTCGCGGCGACCCCCTTGTTTCGCCGCGGCGAACTCTTAAAAAAAAAAAAAAATTTAATAAATTCCTTGCAATCTCAGCTGGTTTTCAAAAAATTTTCCCGGCTTAGAATCATCATACTCCTGCATCCTTTTTCAAAATTAATAGAAGAGTTCAAATTGTACTAGTGCTTTTAGAAAATTTTCATGCTTTTAAATGAGGGTTGAACTTAGACTAGTTATTCTCATGTTTTTGACAGATAGTAAATGATGATGTGCTTTGAAATTATGACTATATGGTTGTTAACTTTTGAGATTGACTAATTGAGATTTGAGCCTTGTTGGAAGGATTTTTGGACCTTAAGTTATTAAATTGAGTGAATCTGCTTAGTTCATATTTCTCTAGAACTTGTTCTCGTTCTTAATCGAAGCTCAGCGAATCAATTTTTGTAAAAATGATAGAGGCATTCGATTTCATACCCGCATTTCCCAAACACAAACCTAATCATTTTACCATTGCAAACCCTTTTGAGCTTTCATCTTGAGTACATGCAGCAACATAACATAAAAAAAAAAAAAAGAGAGAGAGAGAAGTTGCTCAGCCGAAAAAAAAAAAGTATATAAAAGGGATATAAAAAAAAAAAAGAAAAGAGATGTAAATATTAAAAATAAGTAACTTCTCTCCCAGTTATTATTTAGACTAATTTTGTTTTAATAATTTGTATGTTCGTACTCATTTTCATCTTCATGTTCATTCTCATTTCATTCATTCCGACTGACCTCCATTCCAAATTTTGACCCTGAAAAGTCCTCTTGATTTGCAAAGTTGTTTCCCATGGTGGAGAGGTAGAATTATTACAAGCCTATGGTAGAAATTGGATTGAGTATACTTGGAGTGAAATAACCCTAAAGACAAGTGAGTTAAGAGTGAAACACTTATCCGTGAGATGGATCTTTCTTAATCAATCTTTTAAGTTAATTTTCCTTTGTGCTCATTTTCTTAGCATGTCCTTTTTACTGATGTCAATTCCGTGAGAATTTCTTACTAATCTTCTACTTTCATCTTTAAGCATGGTAGTATTTCTCTTTGTTCTAGTGTCACTTTGAATTATTCTTACGCTTTGTTCAGGAGTACAAAGGTCTAAGTGTGGGGGAATTTGATTGAGCTCAAAATATTAATTTCTTTTCATATCATTATCCATGATTTTGTCATACTTTCTGGTCCTTTTAAGTGAAAATTGTGCTTAACTGAGATTTATGGTTCTTACTTTGAGTTAGTGTCATTTTGAGGATTAAATTGTCATAATTGGTTGTTAATTGGATTCAATTAACCTCTAGGACAATTGATACTTCAATTTGTTACTTTTTATTGTAGGACACTAAAGATTTGGGGTCAGAATTGAAGAACTCAAGGCAAAAGAAACAAGAGAAGATCCTCTGCCTAGGTTCGCCGCGGCCAACATCTCACTTCGCCGCGGCGAAATCCCATCCGTGAAGGCAGGTCTCTGCCATGTTTCGCCGCGGCGAACCCCTCGGAGCAGCAAATTCCAGACCCGACCATTTCGGGAAATTTTGACCTACCCATCCCCAAAAACCGACCCATGCACGTAAGTTTCGGGTTAGAAACCCTATTTTAGGTATGATGACAGCAGATGACGAGGATTGAGCCTCCACCTTCGTATCTTTCATCCTCTTCTCTCATTTTCACCTCAGAAACCCTAATCCCATTTCCATTTCTTCCATCTGCTGCTACCATGGCTGAAGAACATTATCTAGTTGGAGTTGGTTCAAGAGTTATGACTAGCTAAGCCTCTCAACTCTTGAATATGGTGGAAGGAGCATGAGTTCCAAGAGCTTCAAAGGGGAGTTAGCTTCATCTATGAGTTCTAGTTCTTTATTTATGAATTTCTAGGTCTAGGATTTGTAAATTTGAGCTGAGCTATTTTGATTATGGTTGTAATCAATTCTGGATGATTGTTTTGTGTATTGGATTAGTTAATGTTGAATTTGAGCTTTAATATATGTGGTTACATATATGTTTCTATGCATCCCTTTTGATACTCTCTGTCTTGCATGGTAATGTGTGATTGTTGAGTTGATCTGAGCTTGCATTTAACCAAGTGCATTAATTAATCTTAATACACACACCAAGTGAGCTTAATAGGATCTTATGAAATGGGTGACATTGATTAAGATCCTAGACTTGAAGGGTTCTTTAAGGTTTTCATTAGAAGACTTGGTGATTTCTACTCCCAAAATTATTTTGAACTATGATTGCTTCAAAGCTATATTCAAGAGATTTCATATCATTAACTTCACTTCATCACCACTATCTTAGAAAAATCCAAAAACATAGTAACTTAGATCAGTATTCATTGCATTTAGTTTTGGCATTTCATTAATGGCTAAAAACACCAAAACCCCTTTTTCATTACTCTGCATAGCATTAATCTAACTTAGACATCTAATTTAGGCTCCCAAAAGAGAACGACCCGAGTTTGCTCTACTGCATAGCTTGGATAAATTTTTGAGCGAGAACCTCTAAGCGAACGACAGAAAGGCTCTCTTTCATACTCTCACACCTAAAACCCTAGCTCCTCATATCAAATATATAGGATGCTATAGGTTTAATGAATAATATTTAATTTCGAAATTAACTCTAAATTAATTCCGAAATTAATACAATATCAAATATTGCCTAATCAGATAAGAGAACAATTAAATAAATATGGTTTAAATTAAATCTGTCTCACAGATTTAATTCACTTATTTATTTAATAAAGAGATGACGGAATTAATTTATATATTTAATTTATCCTTATAAATTAAATATAACAATTAATATCTCTTATATTTATATAATATATATATATACGAATTTATATATATATATATACACGTCCACCCTATATTATTCATTGAATCTGGACATATCTTAGATTCAATGAATCTGGACATCATAACTCGTATTGGGCTATTTTGTGTGCGACCCTGTAGGCCCATATGAAGTTGGCAGTGGGCTATTAACTATAATGACTCACAAGTCGTAAGCGGTCTCTAGCAAGACATCACGACTACCCAAATCATATGAGGATCGTTGAACGATGTAACCTTTCATACAACCATATCACGTCCCTTTTGTCACACGACATTTTGGTCATGGATGAGGCATGGAGAACGTCATCCTCCTATTCATGACCGTTACTTTCTCGATCCCTGAGTAGTCTGAGTATAGAAACGGAACTACCTTTCCATTATAGTATGGCCATACATTTCTCAGACTCACTCATTGAGGGGCCCAGTAATGTCTCTCTACGAATGTGAGGGACAAATTCCATCTTGACCATTCACATTCCTCCGCATGAAAAAACACTAAGCCTGAACATAGTCTTTATGATCACTCAGTCAAAAGTGACTTTTGACTAGGTCAAAGCTAAGCGTTTCTCATGTATGAATCCATGATGATCTCAGTCAAAGGGCACAGTGACATGGTTTGTATATGAGAGAAGCTTATGACTTAACCCATGCAGCTCTCTCATAGCGGGTCGGTCCAACACCTTGTACTCTTACATGTGCCTATGACTTTAATTTATATCTCTATATATCCTTAAAGTCATACTGGTCTTATTTCATCTTTGCTCCCACATAGATGACCGACCAGGGACATTTAGGATAAACCATGAGTTATCCAAGGATAGTCATCACAATAAACATGCAAATAATATGATAACGTAATTAATAAATTCATAAATCAACAATGTTCATAGCAAAATGATTGGCCCCTAGGGCACAATTTCCAACACAGCCACCACATTTTCTGCTCCACGTTTGTCTTTGATATCAATATCAAACTCTTGAATCAACAACATCCACCTTAAGAGCCTCGGTTTGGATTGTGGCTTGCTGAAAAGATACTTGACAGTAGAATGATCAGTGAAAACAGTAACCTTAGAGTTAATTAGGTAAGATCTAAACTTGTCTAATGCAAAAACAATAGAAAAGAGCTCCTTTTCAGTAGTTGTGTAATTAGTTTGAGCCTTATCTAGAGTCTTTGAAGCATAAGCAATAACTTTGGAAGCCTTACCATCCTTTTGTCCTAAAACTGCTCCCACCGCATTGTTAGAGGCATCACAACACAATTCAAATGGTAAATTCCAATTAGGGCAAGTCAAAATAGGTGGAGAAGTCAATCTGGATTTAATATCATCAAAAGACATTTTACATTCATCAGTGAAATCAAAGGAAGCATCTTTTTGCAGTAATTTGGACATTCGAAAAGTCACTTTACTAAAATCTTTTATAAATCTTCTATAAAATCCAGCATGGCCTAGGAAAGATCTAAGCTCCTTAAGATTTGTTGGATAGGGTAGAGATGAAATTACTTCAACTTTTGCTTTGTCTACCTCTATTCCCTTTTCAGAAATTAGGTGACCTAGAACTATTCCTTGCTGGACCATGAAGTGACATTTTTCAAAATTTAGGATAAGGTCCTTTTCAACACATTTAGATAGAGCTTTTTCCAAGTTCACTAAGCATTCATCAAAATTATTTCCATAGATGGTAAAGTCATCCATAAACACCTCAATCCCATTCTCTAGCAAATCACTAAATATGGATAGCATACACCTTTGGAATGTGCCTGGTGCATTACATAGTCCAAATGGCATTCTTCTATATGCAAATGTGCCAAAGGGACAAGTGAATGTAGTCTTCTCTTGATCTTGAGGTGCAATGGGAACCTGAAAATAGCCACTAAAACCATCAAGGAAACAATAGTGAGATTTACAAGCTAATCTTTCAAGCATTTGATCTATAAAGGGTAGGGGAAAATGATCTTTTCTTGTAGAATCATTAAGCTTCCTATAATCAATGCAAACACGCCAAGAATTCTGGATTCTAGTAGGGATTAATTCATTTTTCTCATTCCTAACCACAGTGATCCCACTTTTCTTGGGAACAACCTGAACTGGACTTACCCACTCACTATCTGAAATAGGGTATATGATACCAGCACTAAGCAGCTTTGTTACTTCCTTTTTAATAACATCAAGTATGAGTGGGTTAAGTCTTCTTTGAGGTTGTCTTATGGGTTTTGCATTTTCATTTAACAAAATTCTATGAGTGCAAATTGAAGCATTAATACCAGGAATATCTGCTAGAGACCACCCAATTCCACTTTTATACCTTTTCAAAACAGCAAGTAATTGAGACTCTTCAAGATCAGTCAAAGAGTTAGAGATTATCACCGGTAGTCTTTCATTCTCAGCTAAATATGCATACTTTAATGTTGATGGCAAGGGTTTAAGCTCTAATTCAGGAGGTTGAACTACTGAGGGTATCAGTTTCTTGAGCTCCAAGGTAGTGCAATTATTTTCAGATTGCTTCAAAGCTTCAATACCAAAAATTGCAGTTGTACATTCATCCTCATGTGAGTAACGCTCCTTGATTGGTTCCTGCAACAATGTATTCAAAACATTTGCAAATCCATGTGAGAACTCAAAGTTAGATGCAGAATAATCTTGAGGAATTCCAATTTCACAAGTAAAATTAGATTGCAAAAGTGCACTCCCTATGCTGTATATTTCGGCAAATTTGGTTGGTGTCATGCTTAATTTCTTAGGGTTGGGAGCAGCTACACTTCGCATGATTCCCAAGAAGTGTTCCAGTTCTGCATAGTTAAAGAAATTAAGATCAAGTGACTTGTAAACAGGGTTGGAATACAAAATATGATAAGAATTTAAAGACAAATCCTGTTGTTCAGAAGGTTCAGCTGCATGCTCCTTAAATGGGGGTTCATCCATGAGAATTGGGCTGGCCTTGCAATCATGAGTCTTGTGCCTTTCACCCTCTCTTTCTTGTATAGGAGTTGATTCACTCTCTTGTGCTATTGAGAAATCTACAAACAATCTTTTTGCAAGTTGTTCATCACTTGACAGTGTGGAATTAGCATCAATGGAAGACTTAATGGATGAAACTGAAGACAACTCACTCCAAGTGGAAAGCCAGCCATCAATTTTAGAATCAATGCTAGGCATATCATCAAGGTGTGAAGAAAAAGAAGATGAAGGAGAATATATGGAGGAGAAAGAGACGAAGAATCTTCAGTATCATCATTGCTATCATGCTCAAAAATAGATTCACACTCATTTTCAAGTGACACATCAATCATATTAAGCCCCAACAGAGAATAATCCTCATGTGGATGTTTCATCATCTCATACATGTTAAATTGAATTTCTTGACCACCAAATTCCATTTTTATAATTCCATCTTTCATGCAAATCATGGTATTGGCAGTTCTTAGAAATGGTCTACCCAAAATTAATGTGCTTTCACTTATAGCCTCATTAGTCATATCTAGCACATAAAAATCAGCAGGAAATACAAGGTCTTTTACTTGAACTAAAATATCTTCTAAGATTCTCTCGGGATTCTTAATAGACTTATCAGCTAGTTGCATTAAGACACTTGTAGGTTTCATGATTTCAACTCCCAAAGCATAATAAACAGAACTTGGCATCACATTAATAGCAGCACCTAAATCTAGCAAAGCTTTAGAGATATGAAACTTACCAATTTGACAAGGAATGGAGAAAGCTCCTGGACCTTGGCATTTCACAGGTAATTGAGCTTTAAAAAGGGCTGAAACATTAGGGCTAACTTGCACCAATTCATTAGTTTTAAACTTTCTTTTATTAGTGCAAATGTCTTTTAAGAATTTTGCATATTCAGGCACT
Source organism: Neltuma alba (assembly GCF_004799145.2). Classification (NCBI taxonomy): domain Eukaryota; kingdom Viridiplantae; phylum Streptophyta; class Magnoliopsida; order Fabales; family Fabaceae; genus Neltuma; species Neltuma alba. The sequence goes on from NW_021636374.1 coordinate 9,736, forward strand.
TTCTTCAACAAATCTAACAAAGGAATATTAATTTCTACTTTACTAAAGAAATCTAATACTTCTTTATTTTGCTTTTCTTTTGCAACCTTCTGCCCAAACATAAAAGCTCTAGGAAAAGGTAGATCTTTCAAGCTTACCTCCTTACCTTGACTTTTCGGTTTGTTGTTCCTGTGAGAATCTTCAACTTTCTCTTGCTCAATCTTTCCATTGTCCTGGTTAGGCTCTGAAATCCTTGAAGAAGGTTGCTCCAAATTCTCTTCTAATGGTGCTTCATGAACTCCTTTATCATCCTGAGTTGAAGGGCCGGCTTTAGTTGTGCAACCTTCAGTAGTTGCACTTCTACATCCGATTTCTTTTCTTGCTTGCAGAAGTTGCTTCTCTCCTAAGCTTCAAATTCCACACTTGGTGGTTTCTTTTTCTGGACAGAATTCCCCTTAATGTAATGATCTTCCTCAAGTCAGATTCTTCATCATTTTCATTGAATGTCACCTTCCTTCCACTTCTCAAATTTATGGCATTCAACGACTTGGGATTAATCACAGTATTGGAAGGCAAAGCCCCACTTGTTTTTGCTTGAAAACTGCTGAAATTATCTGAAATTTGGGTGACAAAGTTAGCCAAATTTGCAGTCTTAGTCTCCCATTGTTCAACCCTATTCTCTATGGCAACCATTCTTGCATCAGATGCAGTGGTATGCTTATCAATTCTGTCCATTTGAGATGCCATAGCACTGAGATTAGCATTCATACTGTTCATGCTTTTCAACAAGAGGGACATGTCATCATTCCTTGAATTACCAACTTCTTGAGTAGTTTAGGAAGGAACCATAGCTTGTTCTGAATATTGACGTTGCTGGAACCTATTCTGCATGAACCTCTCCTTGTTGTTCTCTCCTCCTCCCCATCTAAAATTGGGATAATCCTTCCATCCTTCGTTATAAGTGTTGGAGAAAGGGTTCCTTTGCTAATATTGACCGGATCTTTGTTGATACATGGCTAACACTTCTTCAAATTGAGAAGGGCAAGATTCAGTACAATGCATCATAGAACCACAGGAGTCACAAGAGGGAGCTACCAAGGCTTGAGATGTTCCCATAGCACCACATTGTTTAGTTGACAAGAGTTGCTCCATCCTAGTCATCCTCTTGTCCATCCTTTCTGATAAGGCAGCAAATTGAGAGTCAAAGTTAGTAGGATTTGACCTCAAAATCTCATTAACAGATTGGTTATCCCTTGTGCTGAATTGTTGATTGTTGTTAGCCATCTTCTCCAGTAATTCCCAAGCATTGTGAGGAGTCAAATCAAACAATGAACCATGGGCTGCAGCATCTATTGTGTTTTTGTGATGAGATAGCAAACCCTCATAGAAATACTGGACTAGATTAGACTTGCTGATTTGATGATTTGGACATTTAGAAAGCATAGCTAGAAATCTTGTCCAATACTCATACAAGGTCTCTCTACTATCTTGTTGAACTCCATAGATAGCCTTCCTCAATTTAGATGTTCTTGATGCAGGAAAATATTTCTCTAAAAAGGCCTTCTTTAGTTGTTCCCATGTGAGTGTTGTGAAGTGCTGAGGTAGACTTTGCAACCATTCTTTGGCATTTCCTTCTAATGTGAAGTGGAAAGCTCTCCTTAGCACATCTTCCAATTGAGCACCATGGGGCTTCATAGAAGAACAAACAGCATGCATGTTTTGAAGATGTCTATATGGATCATCTCCTGCAAGACCAAGAAATCTTGGTAAGGTATTAATCAAGGTACCTTTAAGTTCAAAATCAGCTTCAAAGTTATAAAAACCACATGGATCACAGTTCACACTTGAGTTATTAATTTCTCTAATGCTCCTATTCTCCTCATCTCTGTTCAATTGAAGATTAGCATTATGGAGAACATTTTCAGCTTGCCTTTCATTTTGAGGTCTATTTGTGGCATCACCTCTCTTAGTTTGAGCATTGTTATTATTTTGATCCATCACAAAATGATTGTCTATAAACCCTCCTAAAGTAGATTCAGATTCTGAGGAAGAGCAAGTTTCAACTTGAGGAGAAGGTTCACTCACTATAGGTTGCTTACTAGACTCAGCTATTTGTTTGGTTTTCTTGATTTGCCTAAGAGTTCTATTGATTTCCCAATCAAAAGGTATAAGGGCCTTATCCTGGGACATGCAACTGAAGAACAAGAGAATAGACTAATGAAATAAATGTGAAAAAGCAATTAGATAAAAGAAAGAAGTCAGAGAGGGAACAAAAAGTTAAGAGGGGATCAGGTGAAATCCGCCGCGGCCCCTTCACAGATCCGCCGCGGCCTCTATTACAGAGACGGCTGCCGAGCTGAAATTAGACAGGCGCTGCGGCCTCTGGTGAAATCTGTCGCGACGCTTGTTACAGAATTGATTCTGTGAAAGGCGCTACGGCGCCTGATGATATCTGCCGCGGTGCCTGGTACTGATAAACCAGATGGACGAATTCTACAGTAGCTTCTTACACTGTTCACACCTTCACTCCTGCAAATTGAACCCCTTAACACAATGGTATTAATGTTTCAACAAGAAAAAGATCTCAAAAGCATAAAAACAACCAACCATCATTAGGTTTAATGGAAGAACAACTAAAAGGAAAAAGGTTGCTTCAGCAAGGATTCAAACAATCCACAACCTACCAAATTGTGTTAACTCCTTGACAACCTATGGAATGAATTTGGAACACAGCAATAAGGGAAACTACTCAACAACAAAGCACAAGAGTGAAAATGCAAACACAACTCAAAAACACTATAGCTACTTTTTATGAAGTTTTGGGTTTTCAAATATAAAAATTTTTCTTGGCACACCAGTGAATTGCTTAGAACCTCAACAAGTAAGGCTCCCCGGCAACGGCGCCAATTTGATAGACCTTGTCGCTAGGTAATCAAAGTTTTACTAGGGAAATGCAGCAAGTGAGGCACTACCTAGGTCATTCTTCTCAAGGAACCATAAGTTGTATTTTAATTCTTAACAATTCACTTTTAATTATCAAATTACCAAGATGAGAGCTTGAGTTTAGAAAAGAGAAATCAAAACAAGAAACGAATCTAATGAAAGGTAAATTGCAAATGAGATTCAGATAAGAGAAAGTAGTTCCCCTAGCAATTTATCCAACCTTCCTTGTTCAATCTTATAATTTGGAGTCTCTTAATGTCAATTAAATGGATAGATTCAGCTACTGCTCAAATCTCTCTTAACACAGATCAGAAACAACTTATCTTACTAGATTCATTATCTTGTTCTGTGAGAAGGAAAATCAATTGACAAGAACACTTGAGAAGCAAATTACAATTCTCTAAGGATGACCACAACTGTGAATCATCAGTATATTCAACCAAAATTCAGATTTACAGAACAATAGTTCAAGTAAACGAATTAGTCTACAAATCAACAGAGAATCCTCTATTCAACTGAATTAAAGGACACAACTCACATCTGAATGTTCAATCAGATCTAAATCCCAAGAAATATAAATCTAATCATCCAACCTTCATTCTAACCACAATTGTTCAACTGAAACAAATGAACCTTAGAATAGAAAGTGGAAACTAGATCTGAATGACTCCCTGTTCAGCTCCATGAACTCAGGTCAGCTTCATTGCTAGAAGAACTTGGAAATTCAGCTACTCATACTCTGGATTAGGGTAGAAACAGCAAGAATTGATGAAAGATCCATAGTTGATCGGTAGAAATTGATGAATTTAGACGAAAATGGAAGAAAGAAGTGAGAGAGGGCAGAGAGAGCAAGAAAATCGCGTCTGGAAGGAGAATGGGCAACTGAAAATCTGCTTCTGCTGAAGCGCGCGACTTCTGCTTTTAAATCTGGAAATTTTGGTCATCTGTCGCGGTGCCTCCGTCAATCCGCCGCGGCGCCTGTCCTGTACAGCGTCGTTTTGATTAATGATCCTGCGCTTCATAAAAACTTCCGTCCGCCATGGCGCCTTAGTCCATCCGCCGCGGCGCCTTTCACCGAGAGTATCATTGGAAATCCGCCGTGGCGCCTTCTCATACCCGCCGCGATGCCTCAGACAGCACTGAAACTCCCTGAAATTCACACCAAAGCAGGGATCAAAAGTACACACATACAAAATCATATCAAAGCATGTAAAAACACCTGCAAAACCTCATAATTCTTCTCACCAACTCTTATGCACAATGGAAGCTAATTATGCCCTAAGTATGTAAATATAAATGGCAAAAGTATGTGTTTAGGGCTAGAAATGTATGCAAATAATGAGACTTATCAGAATTGACAAGGGTTAAGTCTAGGTTTATATTTTTTCCCTATAAAGAATTGAAAGACCATTAAATAGAGACTTAGATCACCTTGATATGATTTTTCTATAATTAGTTATGAATTTTTAAAGTTGTACAAAAAAATCTGGAATTTACTAGTGAATAGTAACCTGAGAATCAAATTTTAAATTTTCAATCTACAAGCTTATTTTATGATCCGCTTGAACCATAATGCTTCTAGATGCATATTAAAAGGGGTTTTGGATGTTTCAGTCAACAATATAAAAAATCAATTATATTAACATCATTAAAAAAAATTTTAAAAATTCAAAAAAATAAAAGGGCCTAAGGGGGCTAGCTTGTCGTTTAGGCCCTAAGCCCTTTAGGGCTAGCCATTGTAAGCCCTTTTTCAATTGGAGGGGCAAAATCAGAAGCCTAATCCTCTTAATTTTTGGGCTTAAATGTGCTAGGCCCATTTTCTTGGCCCTACCTAAGTCGAGGGAGTGCATCACTACCATGCATGGGAGAGGGAGAAGAAGAAGTAGGTTGAGTAGTGAGTAGGGATGGCATGTAATCATATGAATGATCTTGAGTCAGAGATAATCCATATTAACATGAAACTTGATCAATCAAACTGTTAATGAGACTAACAGTTAACAATATACTATCATTACACAACCTTTTGAAAGAATTTTTAATATTAAAATGCATTTAATGATCACCTATAGACATAGTGATAGCCCCCTTGGTATATTTATATCAAGGTTCGTAGTCATTAGAAAGGTCTATGCAAGATCAATGATCCAATCACCCTTGGATTCATTAGATATATCCAACACATAAAAATCAACTAGAAAGACATAGAGCCCATTTGGTTCAATCCCAGTGCATGGGTGCGGTGAAGTGCAATGCATTGTAATGGGAATATAATGCAATATTAATTATATGAATAGTATTAGTGTGTTTTTTTCTATTGAAAGCTATAATGAGTTACTTTATAATAATTTTTTAAAATTAATACATAACAAAAATACCATTATATTCTTAAAAATATTTTTTTCCTAAAAAGGTTTTGAATAGCAATCTTGTTACCAAGTTTCAAAACCAAAAACCTAAAAAGAAAAAAATCAATACAGTTCTTAAAAGTGATTAAAATAAACAAATGTGAAAAATTTTTCCAAATCAAGATTGGAAAGGAAAAACACTTCAAAACAATTTGAAAGTGATTTGGATATGAAGAAGGATTAATTTTGTAGTAGCCTATGATAAATAAATCCACCATGAAGAGAAAAACATGCAATTGTGATTGGGTGGCTTTTTTCCTTCATGAATAGCATCAGTCTATTTATCACTCTAGTAGCTAAAGAAGACAAAATGAATATTGATAAAATGAACATAGAGGTGGAGGTGTGGTCGGTAAGTAGCCATTTAAGATGAACATGGTTAGGCTATCGGCTCCAATTTAAGATGGATGGTTACTGAATAAAGAAGAAGGAAGGTGATGGTTGATTTGATCGAATTCTAACACCCTGGGAGTCAAGATCATAAATTAACTAAGGATTGCACTATAGTGGCACAACCTCGGGTCGTTTCACTTATGGAGTCTTAATTGAATCCTAATAGCTAAGTATCTAAGAAAACTTGTAAAATTGGGATTTAGTTGTTGAAAATTATGTTGAGAAAAGTGAAGAAGGAATGTAAAGGAATACTTGTTTCTTAGGTTTTTGTTATAAAAGCAGTGAAATGGGATTATTAGGATTAAGGGGTTTAATAAAAATGTCTTGGGTGATGGGGATTGAGATATCCTTGCTCTTTCAAAATATTTGGGAGTTTAAAACCTCTAAGTTTTAATTGGAGCCCTAAATAATCATTTAGGTCTAATGCTTGAATTAGTGAAAATCATTTTGATCAAAATAAATTAACACTTTTTTATAACACTGCTGAAAAACTACTTAGTGTGTAAATGAAAGGAATGATGCAATCCTCTCTCTTGGTCATCGATGAGCACAAAAGAGTCAATTGCAATCAATCAACTAATAATAATCATTGCAAATCAATCAAAACCCAAGGGTTAAGAAAGATATAGCTATATATATAAATCAAAAACACATTATATCATTCAGTTCAAATACAAGTAAATCAATCAAAAGGGAAAACTTATCAATTATCCAAGGTAGCAAATATGACATTTGTCACATCCAGTACTATGGTAATTAGAAATAAGAAACATTCCTAAATAATTAAGGGTGAAAAATGACAAGGAGAAATAGAAGAATTTTGGTGGAAAATAATTATTATAGTTTTCCAAGCCAATTGTGAAAAGTTTGACTAATTAAGGAAAATTAGTTAAGAATAATTATGAAAAAATATTTTAAGTCTCAAAAAATTAAGAAAAAATAAGGACAATGATCCTTGAGAATTATATGGGATTTTAAAATTGGTTTTATGACCAAATTACCCTTAGAGAAATTACAAAGGAATTTAAGGGCGATTTAAGTTAGTTTAAGGTCTTTTATTTGGAAAATTCCAAATAAATATTTTTTAGGAGAATAAAATCCCAAGAAAATTCCTATGATGTCCCAAGGAATTATAAAAGATTATGGAATTAAAAGAAGACCCTCAAGTATCCAAGATTTTTCCCAATTCCTCTGAAAAGTGGAAAAACACTAAAGAGAAGGAAATTAGTTTTCCTTTTATTTAATTATTGAGAAATTAAATTTTAGACAAAGAGGGCAATTTGGGAAGATAAAAATGAGGAGAATAATTTATGAATCTGACAAAAAATAATTACAGAGGCCAGAGCACTGAAATTATAGAAAAGAAGTTAAACCCGGAGTCAAAGTGCACCGATAAAGCAAGATTAGAGTCTTGCAATTCAAATGGTTCACATTTAGCCATGTGTCAAGCCCCTAATGGAGAGGATTTAAAGCTTTCCAAGTGTCAAGCCTCAAGTGGAGGAGAGTTTGACTTTTGGAAATTAATTACAATTGGAATTAAGTGATTAAGAGGAAAATTTCAAGAAGGAGTAGGCTTTTGACACTTGGCTTCTCATTAATGCTAGTAGGTGAGATATTTTGTGCACATTAAATGAGTAATCCTTCCCCTAAATCAGATGTTAGTTTTGTCCAAGAGCAAACCAAGAGGGAAAAGAGAGAGTTCGAGGAGAAATCAAGAGAAAAGGCACCAACGTTGATCATCTAACCAAGATCCAAGGTTAGTTTTTTGTTCTAAGTTGTTCCTTGCCTTGTTTGCTTGAGTTATATGGTTGAAATTTCTGGTTTTCTTCCTTCGTTGGTGCTAGCCCAAATGTATAATAAGTAAGGGAGGAAGTTTTATGATTCAATCTTGCTAAAACACTTCAAAGCATGTTAGATCCTAGTGGTCATAAGAGTTTGTAGGTTGATTTTGAAGTGTTTTCTTTGTTATGTTGCATGAGAACCTTTTCAGCCAAAGCAAGATCTGGACACCAGGATGTGTTTTTCAAAGTTTTGTGGCTTCCATTGTGTTCAAAATGAAAAATGGTGTAGGGTAAATCTAAAGAAAAAGTGTTGGAAGCCATAGAATCAAAGTTGCAATTTTTGGATTTTGAACCCTAATCGTTCGGCCAAGCTGAAACTGGAAGAGGAAGTTTTATTTTCTTAAATCTAAGTAGATAAGAGGAATAAGTCAAGAGGGAATTTTTAGGGTTAAGAAAATAAACTCTAAAAAATTCAAGAACAAAGGTGGAAGCTTTAAGGGACAAAGGTTGTCCTTGAGTTATGTTATTGATTTTTATGAGGAATGGTTGATGATTCTTACTGTCGTTTTTGTGGATTGCCATGTTAGGATTTGGCTTTTGTGGAAGCAAGAAAGAGGGATGAGAAAATCAAGGAGCATTGGATCAATGTAGTAAGATTTAATTGACTTTAATGTTGAGTGTTGCATTGATTGCTATGCAATTTCATATGCTGTTATGTGGTTGAACTAGATGATGATGATTGAGTAGCTATACTCCTTGCTTTATGTGCCTTGGATATTGCATGTTAGGGTGCTACACGTATAAGGTAAAGTAGTTCCCTATTAATAGCAAAAGGTTGGAAGGCTTGTAATTGATGCATATTAATGTTTTGGTTGATTGATCTTGCTACTGGGATTTCATTGAAATCTCATCCCCATATGTAACTTAATATTTTAGAGACTGAATCACCAAAAGGGAGGCTGCAAATCCAAGGATAAATATGTTAGATATGATTAGTTTTGATGATGTCAAATAATAGAGCAAAAAGTTTGCATAAATTATTTACCTCATATTTTGACTAACTATCATACTTAATATCCTGTGTAGTTTCCTCAAGAAAAGAAAGGAGTTATTATGTTGAACCTTGAGTTGTGAAGAATGATCAAGAGGAAGAAGAAGAAGAGAGATTGAGAAAAAAAGAACTTGCAAGACCAAATGGAAATATCAAGATTCAAGTTCATAGATTTGATGTTAGAGGTTGCTATGCTCAATCAGAAGTTTGAATAGCTCAATCGGAAGTTAAAATGCACAAACCGGAAGTTATATAATCATATATTGAGTCACCCTTCATATAAACATGGAAAATAAGCTTCAGAGGTGATTTTCATGGGCATTTATCGATCACTTGATCGATCATCCACTTATCGATCAAGTTATCGATAAAACACATACTCTGTTATGCTCTGTTCTTCGTTCAGCTCTGATATAGGTTCGGTATTTCTCTAATATCTCTTAAAACACAAATCTGTTTGAGGTGAAACTTGATTCATATGAAACTAGACTCAAAACACAGTTCATGGACACTAAAATCAACTTCAAAGAGTTTCATATGATGGAGATATGTTGTCCAAAACATTAAAGTAAGGATTAATGCCTTGATTCTGACCTTCAGTCACTGTGATGAAGATGACTTTGTAACTACAACGAATTTTGAGGTGCTTCTTATTGCATTAGAAAGTAGACTCAAGGACCTTTCTGGGGATAGGTCATTTGCAAAATTTGGAGTTGAATTGGAAGATTTATGATCACTCAAAGTTGGCCTTCGTTTTGCTTGAATCAGAATTCGAATTTATTGAGGCAAAGACCAGAAGTTCTACATTGATTGATTAAGCTCTTGAGCAACATGCTATTCAAACATGTTATTGAGTAAAACCACTAGAAGAAATGAGGAAATAAAAAGCCATTATTAGATGTTACTCGAGCCTGCTCAAGCAAGTACATACTCGATCACTTTATCGAGTTCTTGGTACTATCTCTTCAATTCTTCTCTTTTATCTTCATATGCATTATTGAGGTTTTATAACCTGTTGGATAAATGGTTTTTGGATAACATTATGGATAAATGTATGTATCGATTACTTGATCGATAAACAAGGTTAACGTTATGGATAAATAGGTTTTTATCGATAACATGATTGATACATAGATTATTGATGAGAAGACAGATAAATGGTAATGCGTTCTACTCATTCTATGTTTTGCTTTAGTCTCCATTTATCGATTACCTTATTGATTAGTCATTTATCGATAATATGATCAAAACATTGCTTCATAACTCTGCGTGCAGGTATTTACTTCAGTGACTTATCGATCACCAGATCGATCAGAACATTATCGATAATTAGCATATCTTTGTTAGATCGTGGCTCTTCGATCATCGCATCGATAATCACACTTCTTGTTTATCTTGTTTTCACATAACATGATCGATAAATCAGCTCTTTGGTCTTACAAGAACATATCTCTTTATCGATAACATTATCGATCACCTATTCGATCAACTTACACAGCCTGTGTTTTCACTAAATACACTTTTGCTTATTATTTATCGATAAGGTTATCTATCATCTATTTATCGATAATGTGTTTGAAAATTATTGCTTTAAAATCTGTTCTATAACACCTTGTTTATCGATAACCTGATCGATCAACAAGTGTTCGATCACTTGTTTGATCATTGTACAAGTTCATTTCATAACAGCATTTCACGATGATTTCAAAATATTTTATCTTTTTATCTTTAAGCTTTTCTCAGCCTTCCTTTTACACATAACTCTCTATTAAAAGGATACAAAGCCAAACATAACTTGAAAAAGTTTATTCTTGCATAAATCATTTAAAGCTCGCTGCATTCATGTTTCATCAATTATCAATCACATGTTCGATCATCATATGATCCATAATCTATTTGATAATTGCATATATCTGCTATATCTTTTCTTCATGTAATTAGTCGATAATATGATCGATCAAAGCTTTATCGATCAAGACATCGATCAAGTAAGTTCATCTTACTTTTTGAATATCTAACGATTTATTCCATGGTTTTTCAACTTATTGTTTCTAAGATTATCAGATACTTATCACTGATTTAAGGAAGATTATTTCAGGTAAAGAGCCACAAGGAATTTATGATGTGAAGAATTGACTTTCGTCATAAGCTTCCAACGACTAGTTTCAACGGTCATATTCTTCAAGTCAAACGAGAAGAAAATACTCAACGGTCAAGTACCCAATATCATCTATAAATAAAAGAGCATTCAAAACAATAAAAGAAGAAAAGTCTGAGCTTACAACATCAAATGCTAAAATGCCAAATCAATATATTCTCATTTAGAGCTCCGAGGGAAAACTCCCTATCTCTGTACTTCATAGACTAAAACATATGTATTCGTAAGATAGAGAGGAGAGTTTCCCAAACGTGCTTAAGATTCATCTATCACTACTTTGAGAGAAGAAATATTCAATCTTCATTATCATTATTAGATTGTATCCTTACGGTGAGTAAGGGGGAGTATTTACCTCAGTGTGAGGTTGTTGTTGAATAGATTGGTTAGTCTAAGAATTGTAAGTGGCGTCACAAGTGCTCGGATCAAACTTGTGGTTGTAGTGGTTCTCAAGTACCCATGTTAAACTTGAGGGTGATAGTCGATTGAAAATCTCAGGGGGAGCCTGGGGATTGGATGTAGGTCAGTGAGGACCGAACCAGGATAAATCACAGTTTGCATCTTCTCTTCCCTTACCTTTTTATATTTCCAGCTAAATCATTTTACGACTGTGATTATGCTTATATCGATTCATTGTTTTTATACTCAGAATTTCTTATGAATTTTATTATATTGTGAAAAGGTTTTTAATTTTAATTAACACCCAATTCACCCCCCTCTTGGGTGATCAGCCATTCTTACAAAATATGGTAATGAACCATGAGGAAATATTTATATTTGGTTATATATAAGCATGTATGGTTGGAGCTATAATCCCTAAGCAGGACACCGGTTAGAGCCACGTTTTATTAATTTACCAAATGCATTTCTGCACGAAATTTGATATGATTAAAGTTGACATCATGAGCTTCAAATCAATAGGTAGCATGTTAAAAATGGCCAACTACACGATTTTTTATGATTTTTCAAAGTTAAGGTTCAGAATCTGGAAAAAGGATTTTTGCTAAATGGGCAGAGGTGACTTTCACAAAACCTGATACTTTTTCAAATGGAGTTGGTTCATAAGATTATTTTTTCTTGAAAGATTATTCAAATATATTTTTATATAATTTTTAACCACTTCATTTTGATTTTTCTAGATTAAGTTATGAATTTTTGAAGTTGGGCCAGAAAACTGGATTTTTACCTGATGAACAGTAAAAATCTGAAAATCAGCGTTTTTCATGGATTTTTGAGCTCAAGACCATCCAATGTGGTCTAAAATGGTTTTGATTAAACCCTAAGTGGATCCAATAGTAAGGTGTGACATTTTTGGTATCAAAGCGGAGGTTCTGGCATAGGATAGAACGCTCTGCTCAGTTTATATTTCAGTTAAAAGGAAAATTGACATACTGTTGCAGGAGAATACTACTGTCTATTTATTGGATGGTTCGATTATTATAATGTAGGACAGAGTACAATGGCTTGTTATGGCCTTAATAGTGACTCAGAGGGTTCAATTAGCCAGAGGAGACCAGGAGAACCTTTCCCTCAATGGTTCAATGAGGATGAGGACTATAGCTGTAACACCTTATATTTATACCAATTAACTTTCCTTGCGGAAGCATTTGGAATCACTTTTGAAGGCTACAATTGATGAAAAATCAAGTTTGAAAATTTTCATTTACGGGTTACTATTCATTGTCACCTTAAAATGTGACAAACTTCGAAAATTCATAACTAATTGTAGAAAAATTGAAATTGAGTGATTCCAAGTTCTACAGAAAGCTCTTTGGATAAAATTTTGAGGAAAAATAGTTTCTGAACTGATTGCCTTGAAATTCGAGCTCAATTTCCTTTGAAAAAGTTACTGTTCATTTGGTCATTTTCGGATTTTACTGTATTTTTGCCTAACTTTGGAAAGGCATAACTTTCTGCTCGGTTATCGGAATCGGGCAAACTACCCCTCATTTTAAATAGAAACATCAGATCTCTTTGCTTGCCAAATCTTATGACCTAACTCACTCGTTTGATAGGTCAAACTGAGCTACAAATTCACTGCTCCAAGACTTACGTTTTATCCCTTAACATCTCTTTAATTCTTTTTATTTCTTTGGCATACATAACATGGCCTTACTCTTTCCCGTTCATGCTCATACACTTTCATTTATGCCATAAATATTATAATTAAATACATGGTATCATTGGCATCCATAACATAGTTCACAAAATAGTAGAATTATACATATATCAACAGTCTCATCCATTAACAAGAATAATTCTCCGCTTACTTCTCCTTGCTTCTCATGCCATTATTGCCCATCATTGACTGACCTAATTGGTTGGTTAGGGAGGGGTGAGATTCGGGAGAATCTCAGTAGCAAACACTACCCATAAGCATGCAAGACATAATGCACATGCATGACATGTTATAACATTAACACATGAATGCCATGGAAAGTAAGCTAAAGCATTTCATGCTTCCATAACATATTGCCAAGGCAAAACATAACATAAACTTGCAAACATAACTTTGCAAACATTTCATCATAGCTTAGTCACATCATGGCAACACAATCACATCATGCAAGCATACATATCAAGCACACAGTATAGGTAAGTTCACTACCTTGTAACATGGCTTTCCCCTTGCTTTTCCTTTGGTTTCCTTGTCTTTCCAACCATGTGGACATTCCGTCAACATCACCAAACATCCTCTTGGATGTTCCAAAGGTCCTAAACATAGTCACATTGATCATACAAACCATTAGGACCACTAGATTACATAAAGTTCAAGACTAGCTTTCTTGAACCTCAACCCTTTCTCTTAGTCTTAGGGTTTTCTTTCCAACTTTTCTAACATAAATCTTATCATTTCCCATCCTTAAGATCCATTTCTTGTCAATTAGGACCACTTTAGATGGCCTTAGATTCAAGAATACCAAATCTGGAAATTTTGCTTCGCGGGTACTGTTCACGCAGAATTTCCAGAATTTTTGCTCAACTTTGAAAATTCATAATTAATTCTAGAAAACTCCAAATTGAGTGCTTCCAAGTCTCACTGAAAGATCCTTAAGTTAAATTTAAATGAAAAATAGTTTCAGGAACCAGTTCTACGCCGAACAGTACCGGAACTGTACGGAACTCGAAACTCTTCCAAAAGTTCAACACTGTTTCCAGATTTCAAACCCTAACTTTGAAAAATCACCATAAATCGTACACATATCCAAATGAAGTGTTCTACCTATGGATTTAAAGCTCACAGAGTGTACTTTAAGCATGCAAAATTTCAGAATCAGATACGCACAGTAACTAATCCGAAATAGGCATAAAATCAGGTGCTATAACCACCACATACCGTGTTTTAGAGTTTGATCTGGCTTGGAACCACTTGGCCTTTCTTTCTCCCTCTTCTTTCTCTCTCTAGAAACCATTTTGCAAGAGCTTCCCCATGGATTCCTTATGCTTGGACGAAATGGTAGGGAGGGGAGGGGGTATTTATAGAAAAACAGACCGAATCTGGACCGTTGATCTTAAAAATACGTGGCTCGATCTGGACCGTCCATTTTCTCTTTTGATCTTACGGTGACAAGTGTCCTATGACATCATGCTTACCTCATCATGATGACATCATGCTTACATCATCAAGCCACATGTCTTTAATCCGACCGCACACGTGCCTTGCATCCGACCGTACACGTGTCTTCCATCTAGCCGTACACGTAATATTTTCTTTTTCTCATCTAACCGTACACTTGTCACTTTTATGTCCTTTCATCATTTATGGCATTAAAATAGGGAGAAAATAAATGGAAATTCGTGCAAAAATATCTCCTTAATTATTTCTCCACCTATCAAGCCAATCTTGCACCATATCAGATACTTTTCGGGTCCTGACTTACCCTGTACCACCAGGACATGTTCTGACACTATTTTCTCATCTTAATTAAGTACATATATGGTGCCACCTTAGAGGAGCATAGATGAAAATAATTAGCTCTACTGACAGGCTACTTAACCTTACTGAGTCATGCAGTAGAGATTTCGCTATAATGGGTAGACAAAAGATTGTCTAAAATATTCCCATACTGCGTTCTGATTTTTATGCTGTCCATAAATATCTTCTGGTGACTCAGCATGATGACTCGTAGGTGTCATGATTACGCTTGATGACTCAGCATGATGACTCGTCGGTGTCATGATTACGCTTGATGACTCAGCATGCTGACTCAGCATCGTCATGATGGCTTTTAGATATTTTCTTTGGTTTTGTCTCCTATTTAGGGGACAAAATTATTTAATATTTGACTGGAGCATTTTATTCAGTCCAGAGCTCCAAAAATTCATCCAAAAATATCATAAAATTCCTCCTATTCTAGAGAAAATCTATGAATTTTCTCAGGTCATAACTCAACCTATAGCCCCACTTAAAAATCATTCTTTAAAATGCCTTTTTTGGGCACAACTGGCTTTTAAGTATTCTTAAAGCCATTTTGCTTGTCTTCTAGGGATGAGACTAATTTTATAATTTTCTACAGTCTCTTAGATCATACATCCCCATTTTACCATAATTTTCTGAGGTTTCCTTATGACTCAAACAATTAAATCTACCTCTACATCTTAAATTGAGCCATAAACTTGTAAATTCCTTTTAAGTTACCTCAGGGGTATTTTCATCATCTCTCTTCACAAAAGAGTCTTAGAATATTATTTCCCATTTTCTGGGATTTTCTTAGAATTTTCTAAGTACTTTCCATTTTTACCCCTGATGGCCGTAACTTTCTGAATTTACGGTTTTACCCCTGCTTAGGCTCAACCTCATAAAACAATCTCTTTGAGGCTTCTAACTTAACCTTTGGTTTGTATCTAGCCTCTTTTCTCTTTCTGGGCCTTTGAGACTTTACTGGAGCCTCTAACTTTGATTACCCTTTAGCCCCTTAAAACATTCACTTTGCAGTTTAGTCCCTAAAACTGCTTTAACTTTCTTTCTCATCTTTAAGACCTCTACTAAAAAGGGGTCTGGTAGCCTATCTCATTTAGGCTATTTCTGATACTTCTAGGCCTAAAAATCAGGATGTTACAATAGCCTTGTAGCATTTTCTACTATGATACTTTATGGGAGAGTAACCCTCCGCCTGACATAGCCATAGTTGCTTCCAATGATCCTCAAAGGATTGAGGTTATTAAAATATTTGATGATGATGGAGCTGGACCTAGTAAAGTCAAACTACTTCCAATTATGAAAGAATTCCACACCATAGAGGACCTAGCCAGGGATTTTAAGGAGAGGGGCTGGTATATTAAGCCCGATGAGAATTAGAATGCCCATGTGTACCTGAGATATCTGGAGGATATCCGGAGGCTCTACCATTATGTGACTAGGGAAGATGCTACCCTAGAGATGATGGACTAGATATTAGCTTTGCTTAGAGTACTCCCTCAGACCCAGCTTTGGAAAAATGGTATGAGAGACATCTGTAGTCGCATGGATAGTACCAGCTTCAACGATCTCATTGATGCCTTCAAGATCTTTATAAGGAATACATTTCCTTGAGTTAGATGCCGAAGACTGGATCCTTATGATGACGGATATGGTCCCGTTCATATGCAGATAGTAGAATGAGTTCTGTCATTTGGATTAGACATTGGGATCCGATGTTGAGTTAATGGACCCAGAGCCTTGAGAGTTTCACTATTCCCCATTTTGGGTAGTCAGTTGGACTTTTGTCGCACTGACGTAGGACTTGTATTGTTACAGCTAACCGTAGTAGGTTAGTCTAGCATGTTTAATGGCTATGTATGTTTTGTAAGATGGCTATGTGTGTTAAACTATATTGCTGTGACTGATGATTGATGCTTGAATGATGTATTATGAATGCATATGTTGTTTATTTTCTTGTTCCCCTATTATGCTATCCGTTTAGTTAGCGTATTGGTTAAAACCGATGAAACGTTTAGGCGGAGAGACCCTCAGGACACGACGTAACAGTCCATCCCGGTCCAATACGATTAATTTTGGATCGCTTAGAACCACAATAAAAGGCTATTAAAGGGATGAGGACAGCACAAGCTAGCCATGAACAAGAAAAAGATGCTATAATAGTAGCAGCGGCAGTGGCTAACCTTGACAGAAGGCAGCCAGAGGAAGAAACCTCAGAATGCAAGCAACAGAACATTTGCCTAGATCGACAATGCCAGCAGTAGACCCCAACAGCATCCAGTAATGAATGACTTGCTTTTGCAAGCATAGTCCACCATCCTTCGATGAAGTGATTGACATCCAAGCAGCAGAGGACTGGATCATCTGCTTGGAAAAGATTTTTAAAGTATTAGACTATTCGACAGAGTAGAAAGCCCAAATGGCTATATGCCAGCTAGAAAAGGATACTGATCATTGGTAGAAGAATACCGAGATTCTTCTGGATGCTCAGAACACAAGAGTGACATGGGAAGTGTTCTTGGAGCAGTTTTACCAAAACGTACTTCTGCGATCAATCAGGGATAAAAGGGAAGCGAAATTCCTAACCCTGAAGCAGAAGGATAGCGCGTCATTTGATGAGTACTTAGCTAAGTTTAGACGTCCTTCTCACTACTTCAGTTACCAGCATTATCAAGATGATGAGAGGTCGATGACCAAAAGACAATCAGAGGACTGAAGTAGTCTTTAAGGGAGATAATTGCTCCCAGGTAGTTTGAGCACTTCAACATGGCAGTTGAGGCCTGCCAAAATATGGAGAATAGCTTAAACCATCATTTGATGATTAAACCTACTCCCAATTTAGAGAAGGAAGATCAAGGTGGCACCTCTTCTGATACGAACGGGAAAAGGAAGAGGCTATAGGACAAGCGAAAGAGCAAGAAGGGAGGCAAGCCCTCAAATGGCAAAGAATGCCCAACCTATGGTAAGAATCACGGTAACAGAGCATATATGGCCAGACAGAATGTCTGCTATACTTGCAATAAACCTAGACACTTCTTAAGAGAATGTCCGCAGAGTACAAAAAAGGCAAGGCCATGCACTTGAGGATGAGTATTTGCCATCACAGGAAAAGAAACTCAGAAGTCTCCAGAAATGATCTAAGGTATGATCATTATTAATAACCACCCTGTGATTGCAATGTTTGATTCAGGTGCTAGTCATTTTCTTGTCTTGTAAATTGTTTTAGAAGACTTAGCTTGGTTATGAGCATTGTTGTACTGCCTTAGACTTGATATGTATGTCTTCCATAAAGTTGATGGGGTAATTGGATCGAATTGGTTGTCTTCCCATAACGGCAAGGACAAAACCCTGGTCCTAGCCCTAAGAGAAATGGAGTTAAATCCGGAAGTTAAGTTAAACTTCGTAGTGGATACCCAGATAGGCAATGGTACGATGAAAAAGTTACATAAGACTAGCAGAGGATAAGAGAAAAGTATGTTTCATCATGATGAATCAAGGAAATTAGTGGCGATGGATGAATACAGAGTGATTACCAAAGGAGGTGGTAACTTCTATTGCTGCAAACAAGGATTCTGGTCATGACGAATGAACACAATAACTCTCAGATGTTAAGGTGGTATCTTAACGAGACATAATGACTTTTAGAGGTTGCAGGGAGTAAGATAAGTAGAAGTCAGAAAGAGAGAGGAAGCCACTAGTTAGGAGTTATCAGATTCCCCCTCAAGAGGAAGAGTAATGATGAGGAGTTGAATGAGATGGTTAGGGGTTGAGTCTGTACACCATTAAGAAGGTGTAAGTGGCAACCTAAGCTAGACAAACTCTTACAGGCTCGTTAGGGCTAGGGCACCATGATAGAGTAGCTATCTCAAGTCCGGGAATAGTTGAATAGGAACTTTGAGATAGTGAAGTCAAGATGGAGAACCCTAGTGAAATGTCTTAAGGATCAAGAAGAAGAGGACGAGACAAATAGCTATGCAGGGAACTAGCTTAGTGGTTAGCATGTTCCCCTTAATGTTAAGAGATACTCAGTCACTTGGGATTTAGGTTGAGATGCACCCTTTTCAAGGGATAAGTTCTTGGCTAGGAGTCTTCTTAGAGAAGGTGGGAATTGGCCCTCCAAATTAGAAATTTACATTGCTCAAGATGGAGCAAGATACCCTATCTGAGTAGGAAAGGGAAGTAGCCGAGGCAAGGCAAGTGGAGTGACTTCATCCGATGGAAGTATGACTAGCCAAGAATGAAGCTAGGCTTAGATGTACCTAAGCTTAGCAGAGTATTAGAGCAAGTAGAAAGAAAAAGAACCTTAAAAGTCCTCTCCCTATGACTTCCAAAAGCAGCTACGAACAGAAAGAAAGGCTCCCTCTTGTAGGGATAAGATGTCTGGATGGCATGCTACAGACATAGTGACCAGTAAGAGCTTGTACTCCTTGCATTGAAATACTAGGCATTATGGATGTTAGAGTATACTCATATTGAAAGGTAAAGTAGAGGAAAGAGAAGTTGCATAAGTCTTCTCCATGTACCGTTCTAAGGTAGTAAGAGACGGTAAGAGTAGCTGGAGGAGTAAGAGAACTCCTAAGATAGATTGGCTAGGCACCTAAAGAAACGAATAGGTGGCCTGGGGAATTGACATGAGGCTTAAGAAAATGGTATTGGTTCTTGGAACAGTTTTGGGGAATTATTAGTATGGTGACCAACTGAGTGGAGATGACTTCACTTAGTCCTATGGTCTAAGTCTCCCAGAGATTGGTACCTATTTGGAAAGATGAGGACGAAGGATGAGTTGAGGATGTGGAAACCTCCTTCGATTGTAAACTAATACTGAGAGAGTACCCGTGGTTTCCTTCCAGACAACCTTATCATTAATTGGGCTGGATTCAATTTCCTTTCGATTAACAGAGGAAAGCCAAAGTTAAAGGAGTTAGAGCCATAAGACCTAAAAAAGAGACATTCAGGCTAGCTCTAGATACAGGAAGAACTTCATGTGATATAGAGACAGACTGAGTATTGACAGGCAAATCCTTAAGATAAGGCAAGAGACAAGAATATAAGCTGAAAAGACCTGACTAAAGATAAGAAAAAAAATGGGGGCTAAGATAGCAAAGTACCAGGGCTGAGCCTATCAGAATCAGTGCCTCAGATTCCTGTCAGCACTGTTCAGTTAAGCGTACCTGGGCAAGAGTAACCCAGTGATAGGTAACCTCTGGGAAGTAGTGTAAGAGGGTGCAAAAGCCAGAAATGTTAGTCATTTTGACAAGAATGCATTAAGTCTAGCAGAAAATGGAGGATAAAAGTTAAGGAAGCTGTTAGGCTACCGAGTGCCCTAAGCAGTATGGTTTCAGACTAAGACCCGAGAATTACTTGAAGTTTTGGAGGTCCTTATGAAAGAAATGGACACTACTCTCAACTTCAGTATAGCCTACCATCCTAAGACGAATGGGCAGACACAAAGAATGATATGGATGTTAGAAGATATGCTACACGTATATGTGCTTGATTTCAACGGTAACTAGGATATGTACTTACCGTGAGCCGAATTCAGTTAAGATAACCATTTCCATTCAAGTATCCGAATGGCGCCATATAAAGCACTTTTCGGGAGGAAGTGTAGATCTTCCTTGTGCTAGATAGAGCTCAATGAAAGAAGTAAAGATGGTCCTGATATAGTGGATCAGACTTCTCAACATATTAAAGTTATTTAGCAATGACTTCTAATAGCTCAAAGTAGATAGGAGAGCCACCCAGGCACTAAAGGAGACCGTTAGAGTTTGAAATTGGTGATCAAAAGTGTCACCGGCAATAGAAGTCGGTCGATCCCCAAAGACTAGAAGCTAGGTCCGAAGTATGTTGGACCGTTTCAAATTTTGTCCAAGGCTGGACCAGTAGCTTATACGTGACCCTTCTCTTGAATTTGAGTCAAATTCATGATGTCTTCCATATCCCCCAATTACAAAAATACCATCCAGACCTGACATGTGTCATAAGCTATGATGACATCGTGCTCCAAGACAACCCGTCTTTTGAAGTCAGACTAGAGCGAATCATAGATCAAAAGGTCAAGCAGCTAAGAAGCAAGCAGATTTTGCCGGTTGAGGTTGTCTGGGAAGGTCTTACTGGAAGAAGTTACATGGGAGATGGAAACTGAGATAAAGGAAAAGTAACCTGAACTTTTCCAATAAGATACGCTTTAAAGTTCGAGGACGAAATTTATTTAGGGGGGAGAAATGTCACATCCAGTACTATGGTAATTAGGAATAAGAAATGTTCCTAAATAATTAATGGTAAAAAATGATAAGGAGAAATAGAAGAATTTTGGTAGAAAATAATTATTATAGTTTTCCAAGCCAATTATGAAAAGTTTGACTAATTAAGGAAAATTGGTCAAGAATAATTATGGAAAAATATTTCCAAGTCTTAAAAAATTAAGGCAAAATAAGGACAATGTTTCTTGAGAATTATATGGGATTTTAAAATTGGTTTTATGACCAAATTGCCCTTAGAGAAATTACAAAGGAATTTAAGGGCGATTTAAGCTAGTTTAAGGTCCTTTATTTGGAAAATTCCAAATAAATATTTTTAAGGAGAATAAAATCCCAAGAAAATTTCAATGACGTCCCAAGGAATTATAAAAGATTATGGAATTAAAAGAAGACCCTCAAGTATTGAGGCTGTAAATCCGAGGATAAATATGGTGATGGATGTAACACCTCATGTTTAAATCAATTAACTTTCCTTGCTGAAGCATTTGGAATCACTTTTGAAGGCTACAATTGATGAAAAATCAAGTTTGAAAACTTTCATTTACGGGTTACTATTCATTATCACCTTAAAATGTGACAAACTTCAAAAATTCATAACTAATTGTAGAAAAATTAAAATTGAGTGATTCTAAGTTCTACAGAAAGCTCTTTGGATAAAATTTTGAGGAAAAATAGTTTCTAAACTGATTGCCTTGAAATTGGAGCTCAATTTCCTTTGAAAAAGTTACTGTTCATTTGGTTATATTCGGATTTTACTGTATTTTTGCCTAACTTTAGAAAGGCATAACTTTCTGCTCGGTTATCAGAATTGGGCAAACTACCCCTCATTTTAAAGAGAAACATCAGATCTCTTTGCTTGCCAAATATTATGACCTAATTCACTCGTTTGATAGGTCAAACTGGAGCTACAAACTCATTGCTCCAGGACTTACGTTTTATCCCTTAACATCTCTTTAATTCTTTTTATTTCTTTGGCATACATAACATGGCTTTACTCTTTCCCGTTCATGCTCATACACTTTCATTCATGCCATAAATATTATAATTAAATACATGGCATCATTGGCATCCATAACATAGTTTACAAAATAGGAGAATTATACATTCATCAACAGTCTCATCCATTAACAAGAATAATTCTCCGCTTACTTCTCCTTGCTTCTCATGCCATTATTGCCCATCATTGATTGACCTAAATGGTTGGTTAGGGAGGGGTGAGATTCGGGAGAATCTCAGTAGCAAACACTACCCATAAGCATGCAAGACATAATGCACATGCATGACATGTTATAACATTAACACATGAATGCCATGGAAAGTAAGCTAAAGCATTTCATGCTTCCATAACATATTGCCAAGGAAAAACATAACATAAACTTGCAAACATAACTTTGCAAACATTTCATCATAGCTTAGTCACATCATGGCAACACAATCACATCATGCAAGCATACATATCAAGCACACAGTATAGGTAAGTTCACTACCTTGTAACGTGGCTTTCCCCTTGCTTTTCCTTTGGTTCCCTTGTCTTTCCAACCATGTGGACATTCGGTCAACATCACCAAACATCCTCTTGGATGTTCCAAAGGCCCTAAACATAACCATAATGATCACACAATCCATTAGGACCATTAGATGACATAAAGTTCAAGACTAGCTTTCTTGAACCTCAACCCTTTTCTCTT
This sequence comes from Neltuma alba, assembly GCF_004799145.2. Lineage (NCBI taxonomy): Eukaryota > Viridiplantae > Streptophyta > Magnoliopsida > Fabales > Fabaceae > Neltuma > Neltuma alba. The sequence continues at coordinate 32,310 of NW_021636374.1, forward strand.
AGTCTTAGGATTTTCTTTCTAACTTTTATAATATAAATCTTATTATTTCCCATCCTTAAGATCCATTTCTTGTCAATTAAGACCACTTTAGATGGCCTTAGATTCAAGAATACCAAATCTGGAAATTTTGGTTCGCGGGTACTGTTCACGCAGAATTTCCAGAATTTTTGCTCAACTTTGAAAATTCATAATTAATTCTAGAAAAATCCAAATTGAGTGCTTCCAAGTCTCACTGGAAGATCCTTAAGTTAACTTTAAAGTAAAAATAGTTTCAAGAGCCAATTCTACACTGAATAGTACCGGAACTGTACAGAAATCGAAACTCTTCCAAAAGTTCAACACTGTTTCCAGATTTCAAACCCTAACTTTGAAAAATCACCATAAATCATACACATATCCAAATGAAGTGTTCTACCTATGGATTTAAAGCTCACAGAGTGTACTTTAAGAAAAATCCAAATTGAGTGCTTCCAAGTCTCACTGGAAGATCCTTAAGTTAACTTTAAAGTAAAAATAGTTTCAAGAGCCAATTCTACACCGAACAGTATCGGAACTGTACAGAAATCGAAACTCTTCCAAAAGTTCAACACTGTTTCCAGATTTCAAACCCTAACTTTGAAAAATCACCATAAATCATACACATATCCAAATGAAGTGTTCTACCTATGGATTTAAAGCTCACAGAGTGTACTTTAAGCATGCAAAATTTCAGAATCAGATACGCACAGTAACTAATCCGAAATAGGCATAAAATCAGGTGCTATAACGACCACATACCGTGTTTTAGAGCTTGATCTGGCTTGGAACCACTTGGCCTTTCTTTCTCCCTCTTCTTTCTCTCTCTAGAAACCATTTTGCAAGAGCTGCCCCATGGATTCCTTATGCTTGGACGAAATGGTAGGGAGGGGAGGGGGTATTTATAGAAAAGCAGACTGAATTTGGACCGTTGATCTTAAAAATACGTGGCTCTATCTGGACCGTCCATTTTCTCTTTTGATCTTACGGTGACAAGTGTCCTATGACATCATGCTTACCTCATCATGATGATATCGTGCTTACATCATCAAGTCACATGTCTTTAATCCGACCGCACACGTGTCTTGCATCCGACCGTACACGTGTCTTACATCTAACCGTACACGTAATATTTTCTTTTTCCCATCTAACCATACACTTGTCACTTTCATGTCCTTTCATCATTTATGACATTAAAATAGGGAGAAAATAAATGGAAAATTCGTGCAAAAATATTTTCTTAATTATTTCTTCACTTATCAAGCCAATCTTGCACCGTATCGGATACTTTTCGAGTCCTGACTTACCCTGTACCACCAGGACATGTTCTAACACTATTTTCTCATATTAATAAGTACATATATGGTGCCACCTTAGAGGAGCATAGATGAAAATAATTAGCTCTACTGACAGGCTACTTAACCTTACTGAGTCATGCAGTAGAGATTTCACTATAACGGGTAGACAAAAGACTGTCTAAAATATTCCCATACTGCGTTCTGATTTTTATGCTGTCCATAAATATCTTCTGGTGACTCAGCATGATGACTCGTAGGTGTCATGATTACGCTTGATGACTCAGCATGATGACTCATCGGTGTTATGATTACGCTTGATGACTCAGCACGCTGACTCAGCATCGTCATGATGGCTCTTAGATATTTTCTTTGGTTTTGTCTCCTATTTAGGGGACAAAATTATTTAATATTTGACTGGAGCATTTTATTCAATCCAGAGCTCCAAAAATTCATCCAAAAATATCATAAAATCCCTTATATTCTAAAGAAAATCTGTGAATTTTCTCAGGTCATAACTCAACCTGTAGCCTCACTTAAAAATTATTCTTTAAAATGCCTTTTTTCAGCACAATTGGCTTTTAAGTATTCTTAAAGCCATTTTGCTAGTCTTCTGGGGATGAGACTAATTTTATAATTTTCTATAGTCTCTTAGATCATACATCCCCATTTTACCATAATTTTCTGAGGTTTCCTTATGACTCAAACAATTAAATCTACCTTTACATTTCAAATTGAGCCATAAACTTATAAATTCCTTTTAAGTTACCTCAGGGGTATTTTTGTCATCTCTCTTTACAAAAGAGTCTTAGAATATTATTTCCCATTTTCTGGGATTTTCTTAGAATTTTCTAAGTACTTTCCATTTTTACCCCTGATGGCCGTAACTTTCTGAATTTACGGTTTTACCCCTGCTTAGGCTCAACCTCATAAAACCATCTCTTTGAGGCTTCTAACTTAACCTTTGGTCTGTATCTAGCCTCTTTTCTCTTTCTGGGCCTTTGAGACTTTACTGGAGCCTCTAACTTTGATTACCCTTTAGCCCCTTAAAACTTTCATTTTGCAGTTTAATCCCTGAAACTGCTTTAACTTCCTTTCTCATCTTTAGGACCTCTACTAAAAAGGGGTCTGGTAGCCTATCCCATTCAGGCTATTTCTAGTACTTCTAGGCTTAAAAATTGGGATGTTACAATGGACCATGAGGAAATATTTATATTTGGTTATGTATAAGCATGTATGGTTGGAGCTGTAATCCCTAAGCAGGACGTCGGTTTAGAGCCACATTTTATTAAGTTACCAAAACAATTTCTACATGAAATTTGATATGCTTAAATTTGACGTCATGAGCTTCAAATCAATAGGTAGCACATTAAAAATGGCCAACTACATGATTTTTAATGGTTTTTCAAAATTAAGGTTCAGAATCTGGAAAAAGGATTTTTGCCAAATGGACAGAGGTGACTTTAACAAAAACCTGACACTTTTTCAAATAGAATTGGTTCATAAGATTATTGTTTCTTGAAATAAAATTCATATATCTTTTTATAGAATTTTGAACCACTCCATTTTGATTTTTCTAGATTAAGTTATGAATTTTTGAAGTTGGGCCAGAAAACTGGATTTTTACTCGATAAACAGTAAAAATCCAAAAATCAGCATTTTTTATGGATTTTTGAGCCCAAGACCATCCAATGTGGTCTAATATGGTTTTGACTAAACCCTAAGTGGATCCAATAGTAAGGTGTGACAACATTCAACCCTAAATCTAAAGGTCCAGATACATACGACTACAAAGATTGAAATAAGAAACTCCTCAATCTAGTCCATGAGCTTAAGCTTGTATCCCCATGACCAAAGGTCACTAACTTCAGTCATTCACAGCTCCAATCAGTTTTAGCCCCCTTGGTAGCCATGAAAGATGAAATGGGTATGGAAATGTGGTGTAAAGATGAAATAGTAAAGAACTATCAGTTCAAAAATGGGAAATTGGCAATAAAATATGGCAAAAATGAAGAATTGTTGGTTGAAAGTGGTGGGGAGTTGGGAAGAAATGAGAGGAAATGAGTGAGACTAATTTTGGATGAGGAATAATGGCTGCTTGCCTCAGTTTTTGAGCCTTTAACCTAATTTGGAAGCCCCCAATATTAGATAAGTGAAACTATGTGTTTTGCTGTCTGACAGGTTTTGCAGTGGTGAAGAGATATAGAGGGGCATTGTTAAGAACTCAAGGGCTTCACTGTAGTGAGACAACTCTTGTGCCACGTCGATAGGACACAGTGAAAGTGATTCCTTTAGGTTCTGTTCTTGGCTTAGATTTTTGCATCCTTTTTCACTTTAAGCTCCCCATGATGCTTTTCAAGGTTCTTCAACTCCTTCTTTGGTTCTCCAGATCCCTTTATTTACCTATAACATCAATATAGTTTCTTATAATATCTAGTTTCTCATGATCCAAGGTAAATGAAAATTAGCTAGGAGACATTAAAAACACTTGAAAAAGCATGAATTAAATGAAAAGGGATAGTGATAAAAATTAGCTCAAAGATAAGTAAGAAGTGTGTGAAAACACTTTAAGAATGTTAGAAATAGCTTAAAACTTTACACTCCTGAGCAATGTTTTCTAAATCATTCAAAGAAGTATAGTGTAGAAGGAAAAACTATCGATGCTTAAAAATGAGAGCCAAGGGTTAGTTAAGCCACTTTCTTAAGAAGTTAACGAAAGTGGTGTGAAGAAATGCCAAGAAAGTTATTTCTATGAGTGCTTGAACCAAGAGATTGACCAAAAGAGATTTTCTCTCAAGAGTAAGTGTTTAGCTCACAACTCACTTGATTGGGACAATTTCACTCTAAAAGCTGCCTAATTAATTCTCTACCATAAGCTTGTAATGATTCTGCCTCTCTACTACAAGAACCATAAATTGTTAATCAAAAGGGTGTAAGGGTTATATTGATTAGTGAAGGCCAAGTGAAATGAATGGAATGGAAAGAAAAAGGGTGAGTACCATACATCTTAATAGTTCTTCTCATGCAACCTGTCACATCCAGCAATAGGGTAATTAGGAATATGAAATATTCCTAAATAATTAAGGGTGAAAAATGACAAGGAGAAATAGAAGAATTTTTGGCGGAAAATGATTATTATGATTTCCTAACCCAATTATAAAAATTTGACTAATTAAGGAAAATTGGTCAAAAATAATTATGAAAAAAATATTTCCAAACCTCAGAAAATTAAGAAAAAATAAGGACAATATTCCTTGAGAATTATATAAGGTTATATAATTGTTTTTATGATCAAATTGCCCTTAGAGAAATTACAAAGGAATTTAAGAGTCATTTAGGCTAATTTAAGACCTTTTATTTGGAAAATTCCAAATAAATATTTAGAAGGAGAATAAAATCCCAAAAAAATTCCTACGATGTCCCAAGAAATTATAAGAAATTATGGGATTAAAAAGAGACCCTCAAATATCCAATGTTTTTCCTAATTATTTGGAAAATTGGAAAAATCAATAATAAGAAGGAAAATAGTTTTCCTTTTTATTTAATTAATGGAAAATTGAGTTTGAGCTATAGAGGGCATTTTGGAAAGAGAAAAATAGAGAGAATAATTTATAGATCTAACAGAAAATAATTATAGAGGCTAGAGTACTATAATTATAGAAAAGAAATTAAACTCGGAGTAAAAGTGCACTGATAAAGTGTAAATTAGAGCCTTGCACTTTACTTAGCCCACAAGTTGCCATTTGTCAAGCCTCTAATGAATGGTAATTAAACTTTAAAGTATCAAGCATTAAGTGGAGAGGGTCTTGACTTTAGAATTTAATTACATTATGATTTACTTAATTAAGAGAGAAGTTTCAAGACTAAGTAGGAAGGTAACACTTGGCTTTGCATTTATGATGGTGGTTGGGATATTTTGGTTCATTAAAGAAGCACTCCTCCCCCTATTTTTAGATTAGTGTTTCAGCTAAAGAGGAACCAAGAGGGAAAAGAAAGAAATTTAAGAGGAAACAAAAGAAAGCCATCAACTTTGATCATATAAGTAGGATTCAAGGTTAGTTTTTGGTTCCAAATGGTTCCTTGTCTTGTTTTCTTGCTTTGTATAGTTGGAATATTTGATTTTCCCTTGTTAATGGAGCTGGCTGAAATATATATATGGTAGGGGAAGAAGTTTTGTTGGTCCAACTTGTTAAGACACTTTAAAGCATGATAGATCCTAGTAATTACAAGTGGCTATAGGTAGTTTTGAAGTGTTTTCTTTGATGTTTCTCTTGAGGTTCAGTTCGGCCAAGATAATAAATGGACCCTAGGATGAGTTTTTCAATTTTGATGCTTCCATTGTGTTCAAAATGAAAAATGGTGTAGGATAAACCTAAAGAGCAGGTGTTGGAAGCATTGAAATCAAAGTTGCAATTTTTAGGTTTTGAACCCTAATGGTTTGGTCAATTCAAAACTGGAAGAAGGAATTTTCTTTTGTTAAATCCAAGTAGATATTTAGAATCTATATGAAAAATCATGTAGGATTGGGTTAAGAGAGAATTTTTTTTAGGGTTAAAGAAACAAACTCTAAAAATTCAAAGAACAAAGATGGAAGCTTTAAGGGGTTTAGGAGTTACTTGAATTATGTTGTTAATTTTATATTGAACGCTTGATAACCTTGCTGCCTTTTTCGTGATATATCATGATTAGGGTTTGTTTATTGTGGAGAAGAGGAAGAAGGTCAAAGAATCAAGAGTATTTGGATTAAGGTAGTAAGATTTAATTAACCTTAATGTTGAGTGTTGCGTTGATTGCTATGCAATTTCATGTGCTACTATGTGGTTGAGCTAAATGATGATGATGATGATGATGATTGTGTAGTTATACTCCTTGCTTTATGTGCCTTGGCTATTGCATGTTAGAGTGCTACATGTATGAGGTAAAGTAGTTCTCTATTAATAGCAAAAGGTTGGAATGCTTGTATTGATGCATGTTGATGTTTTGGTTGATTGATTTTGCTACTAAAATTTCATTGAAATCTCATCCCCCATATGTAACCTAACATTTTAGGGACTAAATCATCAAAAGGGAGGCTGAAAATCCAAGGAAAAATATGGTGTTAAACCATGAGAAAATATTTATATTTGGTTATGTATAAGTATGTATGGTTGGTGTTGAAATCCCTAAGCAGGACGCCAAGTTAGAGCCATATTTTTATTAAGTTCCGAATGAATTTCTTTACAAAATTTGGTATGCTTAAATTTCACATTATGAGCTTCATTTTGATAGGTATCGTGTTAAAATTGGTCAACTATACGATTTTTAATGATTTTTCAAAGTTAAGGTCCAAAATCTGGAAAAAGAGTTTTTGCCAAAAGGACAGAGGTAACTTTCACAAAAACTTGACACTTTTTCAAATGGAATTGGTTCATAAGATTAGCTTTTCTTGAAAGAGAATTCAAATATTCTTTTATAGAATTTTGAACTACTCTATTTTGATTTTTCTAGATTAAGTTATGAATTTTGAAGTTGGGCTAGAAAATTGATTTTTACCTGATGAATCCTAGTCGATGGATTGTAAAAATCTGAAAATCAGCATTTTTCACGGATTTTTGAGCCCAAGACCATCCAATACGGTCTAAAATAGTTTTAATTGAACCCTAAGTCAATACAATAGTAAGGTGTAACACAATCAGCATTTATCTTCCTAGATATGGTTTTAAGAAAGTTTTTTTTCCCACTTCTATTGGTATTTTTGCTCTTTTTCTCTTTTTCCCTCCTTTTTCTTTTAGATACTTGCAACATTTCCCATAACTATGTATATTCTCTTTTTCCCTCCTTTTTCTTTTAGATACTTACAACATTTCCCATAACTATGTATATACTCAATGGTTGGTCCAAAATAGCTAGCCATAGTTAAGTATTTAGGCTTGTGTATGGGTAAAAACAGTTTAGAATTGAATGCCTCAATCATATTCATAAAGTGATAGTTCATCAACCTTTGATTAAGAATTAAAACAAGTTCTAAAGAGATATAAAATTAAGCGAATACTCATAGGTAAGAGAATTCAAGCCCAAATATCCTTCCAACACGGTTATTATCTCAAGTGGTCATACTTAAGATTCAAAAACACATAGTACTAATTTCAAAGCATAAAATCACTCACTTGAAGTTGAAAGCATTAAAGAGAGAATTAACTAAACCCAACTATCATTTAAAAAACATAGATGATTTTCTAAGAACATAGGTAGGACTTTGAATTTTAAATTTTCAAAACAAGGTAGTCAGAAAAATCTAAGTTGGAAAGAGTTGTTGATGTAAGAGGGGTGAAATTATAACAGTGAAATTGCAAAGCAAAAAGAAAAGAAAGAAGGTAAGTAAATTTTTTTTTCCAAAAAACTACAACTTGCTGTGGTGAAAATGGATCCTTGCCGTGGCAAAATGTACTTGAGAGCAAAAAGGTTAACCGTTTAAAGGACTTCACCACGGAAAAGCTAAGAGTTGGCCGCCACAAATAGAGGTAGAGACATGTAAATAAAATATACAATGCAATTTTAAACCCCATGCAGCAAACATCAAAACTAAGATTGAAAAGGTTCAAGTATACCAAAATTTGCCCCGTCCAAATGCAACTAAGAGGCAAAAAGTGATACAAAGGATATATTTTGTTAAAATCAAACACACAAACCCCTTCCCCACACTTGAACTAGACATTATCCTCAATGTTGAAATAGTATAACATTGACTAGTCACTTAGTGAATCAAAAGTTGTGAAGTCCAATTTGAATTGGAGCATAACACATCAAATCCATCACGAAAGAGAAGGAAGTGATTAAGTCAAAAAGTAAAGAGTAGAGGTAATGGAAAGAAAAAGATTATGAAGGTCAACCATAATCAGCACAAAGATAACAACTAAAAACCAGGCCATCAATAGCCTTGGAATAATTCAAGTTTAATCTAAAACCAAACCAAAACAATCTAGAGAAAACAACAACACAAAGTTAACAAAAGTATCCAGCAAACACAACTAACACAAAAACTAAAGATTAAAAGAAAAGAAAAGGAAAATAACATTAAAAAAAAGAAGAATTAGCTTTGCATGTCTGAGTACTAGCCTCAGCCCGAAGGCTTCAGCTACAGAAGTACCTACCCCAAATGTCCCAACTACGCTAGATGGCTCATCCTCATTAGAAGAAAGTTGGAAGCTTAGCTTCTCAACAATCAGTGCGTCCATCTTTTGATGGTATCGTCGGTCTTTATCATATAGTATGTCTCTATCCTCTTGGTGCTTCATCTCCTTGAAGAGTTGAAGTCCCAACTGATAGATATCCTCAGTTAGCCCATCAATATCATTAGCAAGTGTTTCAAGTGTGATAGGCTCTTGGGCTTCCTGACCCTCTAGGTTACCCTCATCTTCTGGTGCATTGGTGGCTCGGGCTTAGCCAACATCAACTACTAGTAGTAGGGGTTATAGAGGGCCAATGGTAGGTTGTTTGAGGTGGTTGTACTTGAAAAGGGGTGCAGGCTCAAAATAACTATCATTGTGAAGCTCAGGTACATTGGCTTTACAGAAGAAATCAGTAATGAGGTGGGAAAAAATAAGGTTGTTAGTGAGTTTGGGTGTGTGGATAGCATCATAGAGTGCCAAATAGATCAAATCAGTTATATCAACTGGTTAGGCAGTCATGAGAAGATAGATTAGTAAGGCTTGGCATTTTGGGACATTTTAGAGGTGAGAGGTAAAGATGTTGTTATAGACCAAATGCAACCAGACTCAGGCCTTAGGTTTAAAGGTAGAGTGCTTGAGATAGATTTTAGTGTTGTGGGGTTGGTGCCACATAGCTTGGTTACCACAGAGGGTCTCAATGATGGCATCTGTAGGGTAATGGTCTATTAGTTTTGTGTATCGGTAATGGCGAACTAGTAAGAGGCGATATTGGCAGCGGATAGTGGATAGGGAGAAGGCATAAGGGTCATGGACATTTCAAAAATAGATGGCGATGCTATCATGGTACTTGGCATAGGTATAGAAGTGGCGAACAAAAGTGTCATTGTCTTGGGCACATTGCTCGATCAACCCAGTAAGTTGAGATGCCTCAACTTGCTCCATAAAAGGGGCTCCAAGGGTCTTAGGAAAAGGGTGTTCCTTGAGTCAAGCCAAAGACCCACTTAGGCATATATATGTTCAAAAGTGCCTACCTCATCAAATTTACTTGGGCGATCAGGATTCTTTGTGTGGGGTATCATTCTGGCAAATAGACAATTACACATAAGACTAAACACAAACAACACAAAATAGACACTACCTACTAAAAACTAAAAACACAAAATCCTAAGAGGAACAAAAGTGGCTAAATAATGATTCAAAGGTTTTCAACTAAAAAGAAAATTCACAATTTGTAAGTAAAATGCTTAAATGGAACAAGGTACAATGAATCATTGATTAGCCTAATAGTTACATAACCATCAAAAATAAAAGAAAACTACCCTAAATATAAATCACCTAACTATCCAACCCTAATCAACGGCATCAAAACCAAAATAAACAAAGAAAAGAATGAAAAAAGAAAGAAGCACACCAACCTGAACAGAGAAGTAAGAATGAAATATAGAGGAGATAGGCATAGATGGTTAATGGCAGAAAGAGAAGCAGGTGAATGGGAAAAAAATGGAGGAAAAGGGATGGATGTGAGGAGAAAAGAGGAAGGGAGTGACTGGTGGTGGGTTGGAAGATGGAAAAGCAGAAGAAGAGGGAGAGGGTCACAAGAATCAAAAGAAAATGGTGATAGAATAAAGGGGATAGAGGGTTTAAAGTAGGTTTGGGAAAAAAAGACAAAAACAGGTTATTAGAATAGGAATAGGCAAGGCAGAACGAAGGGAAAAATAGTAAAATCACAAGAAAAATTAAGGACAAAAAGGGTAAGAGGTGCACAGAATCTTACTTTGCCATGGTCAATAGGGATCCATAATGTGGCGACGTGTGCTTAAAAGGAAAGAAACCACAAAATAGTAGGCTTTACCACAAGGGATAGAAGTTCTTGCCATAGCACAGTGTACCTAGAGGAAATCCTTCTAAGACTGAGGGAAGTTGCTGCGGCAAATATACATTCGTGCTATGACAACGTAGTCTTGAGAGGATTCCTCTTAGAAACAAGGGGACGTCGTTGTGGTATACCAAAATGTATGTCATGGCAAAAAGGTCTTGAGACTGAAAGGAAAACAAGAAAATAACTCAAAAATAAGAGGAAAAACAAAGACACCACATAAAGAAAAGAGACAAGTTTGATACTTAAGCATCCTTGATGCAAAAGGAAGAACCAGAAGGTAAGCATTAAGCACAACAACTATAAAGGGTATGCTTAAGCTACTACAAAAATCAAAGAAAGCTACTAAACTACTGGAGAGGTCCCTCCTCCATACTTACAGCAAATAGTTACATGTACAAATCATTTCACCAGTAAAACAAACATATGAAAAGTAAAGTGTGAAGGGAACAGGACACCCTAGCCTTGAGGTGGCTTATGGTCTTCATGGTAGAGCTTGAGTAGGTGGGCATTCACTTGTAACAAGGTATACGTGTTCTTATAGTAGCTTTCTCGAGCAACTCCACCACACCAAAGTTATGAACTCTTGTAACAAGGTATAGACCGTCCCAGGTTGTCTTAAGCTTCCCAGGTTTGAATTTGACTCTTGCCTGGAATAGTAGAACCTTGTCTCCCACTTTGAAGTGTTTCCAGAGGATGTTTTAGTTATGGATTGTCTTGGTCTATTGTTTATAGATTTATGAGTTTTAATAGGACTCTAGACATATTTCCTTAAGTTCTTACAACTGTAGGAGGCACTGCAAACCAGATTCTTCCATGTCTATGTTGTATGTCTTCACTACCCAGTAAGCTTTGTGTTCCAAGTTGATCAGAAGATAACACACTTTGCCATAAATGAGCTGGTAAGGGGATATGCAAATAGGTGTTTTTGAGGAAGTTTGGTAAGCCCACAATACATCATCTAACAAAAGACTCCAATCCTTGTGACTTAGCTTTACTATCTTCTCCAAGATTTACTTGAGTTGGTTAGATACTTCTGCTTGGCTATTTTTTTGAGGGTGATATGGGGTGGAATTCTTATGAGTGACACCATATTTGGTAAAAAATTTAGAAATAACCTTGTTATAGAAATGGGAACCCATATTGCTCACTATTGTACGTGATACTACAAATCGACCAAAGATGTTAGATTTTAGGAATTTGGAAACCATGAGTATGTCATTGATATTTCTCTATATTTTATTAATTCTAGCATGGTTTTTATGGAATTATATGTTTAATTCTAGAATTAATTGTGATAAAATACTAATAATTGCCTGGAAGGAGTGTTTTGTAATTTTATATGAATTTAGGTATAGAAATTAAAGAAACAAACATTTAAGGACTTAGTTGTAAAAGTGGGTAGAAGGACTTTCTGTCATAGGTAGCACGACGAGTTCTAATAAGTGCCGTGATGGATTTAGTTTAATAGGAGCTCAGCATTACTAATTCAAATGACACTGTTTTGGCTGTGCATCGCAGTGGATAAGCAAAGGAGCTACGGTGGATGACAGAAATTTGTAGATTGAAACCAGTAGACGCGTGAACAAGAGGTGGAGGCAAGGGATAGAATCAGGTCTTGGAGCTCTAGGATTAGAGAACTTAGATCCTAATCTAATTTCATTTAAGAGGCATTAATAACAAGGAGGGGGAACCAGTTCGGGATTAGTAGGCAAGCATCTATCTTTATCTTTGTCTTTGATCTTCTCTCTGTTCCGGATTGGCCAGAATCACTCTACATTAGAAAAGCTTCCGTGCTGCTATGGAGTCTATGATTTCTAGCATAGAGCTTCTCTTCTCCATGTCCAACTAAATCCTATTGATTTCCAGGGGCTATGATAAAGCCAGAGCTATGCATTACAGGGAGTTTTATAGCTTAGATTTGGAATTTGATACTTTGTAATTTGTGTTGTCAAGTACATGTATTTTGATTCCAACTCTTCATTCTTCTATTACTTTATGGGAGCAAGATTGATTAATTAAGTCCAGAGGTTATCTTCTTGATTTAGAGTAGTATTGGTTGAATTCTTGATTAGGTTTAATTATGGATTCTTTTATTGTGATTGTTTCTTGAGAAATAGAGGTTGCTATTTCTTTTAAAAGTGGCTGGATTTGAATTAATCATTCTTCTTCTACAAAGTAATTACATTCAGCAAGGTTTATAGAACTCAATTTCACATTAAGTGAAGTGATTAAGGTAGATTCATAGTCCCTAGGAAGCGTCCATTTTATTGATTTAGATTTTAAATCATCCTTTGTTCTAAAGTCTTGAATTTCTGTTTAGTAACATTTGATTAAAGTTCTAGAAAATGATTTCATTTCAATTGCCAATACATTCACCTAGATTCTATCTTAATTTATGAGTCAATCACTTAATAACACTATTAAACACTTGAGCTCCTTCAGATCAACCTCTTATTAGAAGCCACATTTCTGCATTTCTTAGAGTATTAAATTTGGTTTTGAGTGGCATAAGATCAAATTTTTGGCACCGCTACTGAAGAGCTCTGTCTCCCTAGTGTTTGAAGTATTTTACTTACATTTAGGATAGAATTAGGTAGTTTGCATTTGTTTTCATTTAAGTTCTGCTATAGTACCCATTATTACTTTATTTGCTGCATTATTTGATCTATAAGTGTTATATAACTCCATAGACTCAGTTTTCTATGAGCTTAAGTCCTTTGAAGTAGTGTACTTTGTTATATTTTTGGTGTTGTCATTAAACAAAGTGTTTGGTTAGCATTTTGAACAAATTTTCTAGTTATCATTGGTTTGCTACATAATTACATTGTTTTGAGAATTTGGTTTAGTGATTGTTGGCTAATCATACTTGGGTTTCATTGTGTGACTCGCTCATTGCTTCAACTGGAGGTATTCCTACTCCAAATTTTGTCCTAATTGCTTTATAACTATTGCTCTCGAGTGTTTTCAGGTTTCAGGGCAGCTGCGTTATAGTTCAGTACTAGTTTTGGTCATTCTACCACGGACGTTGGGGCGTATTTGCACATTCACTATAGTGCCTTGAGAAAACTACCACAGCATCTCACCATTTCTGGTCTTGGTGTAAAGCGCCACAGTGCCTTGCGGAATCCACCACAGTGCCTTACTCTATTTTGTTCTCAGTGACTCTCAAACAAAGAGGCAGCGATGCCTCATGCTAAAGGCCACTGTGCCTGCATCTGAATCACATTTCTGTTGTTTAATTTCAATTCTTCTACTTAGTTTTAGTGCACGTGATTTGACCAATTTCCAATGCCTTGGGAATCAAGATCACAAATTAACCAAGGATTGCATTATAATGGCACAACCTCAGGTCATTTCACTCATGGAGCCTTAATTGAAACCTAATAGCCAAGTGTCTAAGAAAACTTGTAAAATTGGGATTGGTTGTTGAAAATCATATTGGGATAAACAGAAAGAATAATACAAATGAAATACTTATTTCTGGGGGTTTTTGTTATGAAAACAATACAAAGGAATGATTTGGATTAAAGGGATTCAATAAAAATGACTTTGGCAATGGTATAGAGCTATCCTTACTCTTTCAAAATAATTAGGAGTTTAAAACCATCAAGTTTGAGTTAAAACCCTAAATGATCATTTCGGTCTAATACTTAAATTAGTGAAAACCACATTGGTTAAAATAAATCAACAGCTTTTCAAAACACTATTATGAAAACCACTTAGTGTGTAAATGAAGGAGATGATGCAATGCTTTCTCTTAGTAACTGATTAGCATACAAGAGTCAATGGCAGTCAATCAACTAACAATAATCATTACAATCAATTAAAAGCCAAGGTAAAAAGATAAAGTTGTGTATAAATTAGAAACACATTACATCATTCGGTTCAGATACAAACAAATCAATCAGGTGGTGTAGAGATGAAATGGTGAAGAATAATCAGTGTAGAATTAAGAGATTGATGGTGGAATGATGTAAAAATGAAGAATTTTTGGATGAAGAAGGTGAAAAGTTAAGAGGAACTGATGAAAGCTAAATCTCACTGCTGATTACATAGATTTTTATGCATTTAACCTAATTTGGAAGCCCTTAATGTTAGCTAATTGAAACTCTGGATTTTGTTTTCTAAACACTTTACCAAAGCCAAACAAATACTTCGCTGCGGTCAAGTGTTATCAAGAGGTGCTATCAATAGTTTGAATTCTTTATCATGGTGAAGCCATATTTGTGCTGTAGTGATGGTGTCTAGTGAAGGTGACTTGCTCAAGTTCTTCTCTTGGCATGGATTTCTACATCATTCTTCAGTTTATGCTCCCTATGATGCTTTTCAAGCTCTTTGACTCCTTCTTTGGTTCTCCAGATTCTTTCATTTACTTGCAACATCAATATAACTTCTTATAATATCTAGCTCTTCATGATCCAAGGTAAATAAAAATTAGCTAAAAGTCAATAAAAACACTTTAAAAAGCATGTATTAAATGGAAAAGGATAGTGATAAGAATTGGCTCAAAGACAGACTAGAATTACGTGAAAACACTTCAAAAACCTTAGAAATGACTCAAGAAAGAGTGTAAAAATATAGTCAAATAAGCATGACCATGGACAAAACATTTTATCCATTGGATAGGGAGATAAATAAAACACTTAGGCTATTGAAAAAGAATAAAAATTTAGACACAAGCACAAGCATACACCCTCACTTATCGTCTTCATCTAGTATTAATGAATCAACTAAACTTATACCTGATTCTAAATCTGATTTGGGTCAATTCTGTGATAATCATTTTATAATGGAAGGATAGGAGAATCAAGATCTTAATAAAGGTTAAAATAATGGTCCAAACAGAGTCAATAATAATCTAAATGATGCAGGCTATAGACCTCCACAAAGTCCCACAAATAGGTAACACTAAGATGGGTAAGAAGTTAAGAATATGTAATACCATGTCCCTAGGAATCCTGATGATGATAATAGGAGTATTAGGTATAAGAATGGCTGATCACCTAAAAGGGGGGTGAATTGGATGTTAATTAAAATCAAAAATTTTTTCACAATATAATAAAATTCATAATAAATTCTGAGTATAAAAATAATTAATTGACATAAGCATAATCACAGTAGTAAAATGGTTTAGCTTGAAATATAAAGAGGTAAGGTAAGAGAAGATGCAAACTGTGATTTATTCTAGTTCGGTCCTCACTGACCTACGTCCAATCCCCAGGCTCTTCCTGAGATTTTCAATCCACTATCTCCCTCAAGTTTAACATGGGTACTTGAGAACCACTACAATCATAAGTTTGATCCAGGAACTTGTGACGCCACTTACAATCCGTAGACTAACCAGTCTATTCAACAGCAACCTCACACTGAGGTAAATACTCCCCCTTACACACCATAAGGATACAATCTGATAATGATAATGAAGATTGAATATTTCTTCTTTTAAAGAAGTGATAGATGACTCTTAAGCATGTTTGGGAAACTCTCCTGTCTATCTTATGAATACATATTTATAGTCTTTGAAGTACAAAGAAAGGGAGTTTTCTCTCGGAACTCTAAATGAGAATATGTTGATTTAGCATTTTAGCATTTGATATTGTAAGCTCAGACTTCTTTTTTTTGTTTTGAATGCTCTTCTATTTATAGATGATGTTGGGTACTTGATCGTTGAGCATTTTCTTCCCGTTTGGCTTGAAGAATATGACCGTTGAAACTAGCCGTTGGAAGCTTCTGACAAAAGTTGATTCTTCACATCATAAATTCATTGTGGCTCTTTACCTAAAATAATCTTCCTCAAATCAATTGATAAGTATCTGATAATCTTAGAAACAATAAGTTGAAAAACCTAGAATTAATCATCAGATATTCAGATATTCAGAAAGTGAGATGAACTTACTTGATCGATGTCTTGATCGATAAAGCTTTGATCGATCAAGTTATCGATTAATTATATGAAGAAAAGATATAGCAGATATATACAATTATTGAATAGATTATAGATCATATGATGATCGAACAAATGATCGATAAATGATGAAGCATGAACACAGTGAACTCTAAATGAAATATGCAAGGTTAATCCCTTTCAAGTTTTGTTTGCCTTCGTGTCTTTTCAATAGAGAGTTATATGTTAAAGGAAGGCTAAGAAAAGCTTGAAGATAAAGATTCAAAAGAATATGAAGATCACCGTGAACAGTTGTTATGAAATGAACTAGTTCAATGATCAAAAAGGTGATCAAAAACTGTTTGATTGATCAAGTTATCGATAGAGGGAAGTATGAGAGAAATAGATTTTTGAAGAGCGTTGATCAAATACTTTATCAATAAATGGATAACAGAAAATTTGATCGATAAAATGAAGTTTAACAAAGATATTCATAAAGAGCATAAATCCTAAGATGATCGAGTAAGTGATCGATTAAAGATTAGTCGATTAAGTGATCAATAAAATATCATTGAAATCTCTTTTTGGAAAAGACCAGGAAAGACTTCGATCGATCATGTTATGTGAAGACAGAAGATTTAGAGATTTGAATGATTAATCATTTTATCGATAAATGAGTGATCAATTAGGTGATCTGAAAATGGCTTAAAACAAGTAAGTGCAGTAAAGGTAATGATGATCGGTCATTTGATCGAAAAATAATTGATCGATTAAAGACCTTGACCAATGTCATCGATTAAATGATAGCTTATCAATCAACCGATTATCAATTAAATGATCAATAATTTACTACAAAATCTTACACTTAAACAATTCTATCAGCGATCGAATATCTGATCGATTAACCTTTAATCGATAATGTTATCGATTACTTGTGCTTTCATATTTTCAAAGATAGATTATAGCTTGAGTACCTTAGAAATGTATGTGAAGATATAAGAGAAGAATTGAAGAGATAGTACCAGGAACTCGATAAAGTGATCAAGTATGTAGTTGCTTGATCATCAACTTGAACATCAGTTTACTTGATAACTGGCTTCGAGTAACATCTGATAATTGCTTTTCATTTCTTCATTTCTTCTAGTACTTTTACTCAATAACATGTTTGAGTAGCATGTTGCTCGAGAGCTTAATCAGTCAATGTAGAACTTCTGGTCTTTGCCTCAATAAATTCGAAGTCTGATTCAAGCAAAATGAAGGTCAATTTTGAGTGATCATAAATCTTCCAATTCAACTCTAAATTTTCCAAATGACCTATCCACATAAAGATCTTTGGGTCTACTTTCTAATACACTAAGAACCATCTCAAAATTCATTGTAATTGCAAAGTTATCTTCATCAAAGTGACTAAAGGTTGGAATAAAGGTGTTAAACCCAACTGTAATGCTTCGAGCAATATGTCTCCCTCATATGAAAACTCTTTGAAGTTGATTTTAGTGTCCATGAATTGTGTTTTAAGTCTATTTTCATATGAATTAGGTTTCACCTCAAACGGATTTGTGGTTTAAGAGATATTAGAGAAATACCGAACCTATATCAAAGTTAAATGAAGAACCGAGCATAATAGAGTTTGTGTTTTATCGATAAATTGGTCGATAAGTGGTTGATCGAGTTATTGATCAATAAATGCCCTTGAAAATAACCTCTAAAGCTTATTTTCAATGTTTATATAGATTCTAGAGAGGAAAAAAGAGGAGGAGAGAGAGGCCAAGTGGTCATATGCAAGATCAAGCTCCAAAACAAGGTATGTTCATGGTTTTTGATGTAGTTTTCACTACCCTTGTTGTTGTTGAGCTTGGTTATGGATTTTAATGATTTTTGAGAGGTTGGAACTCTAATGGGACATACTAAACAAAATTCTTAAGAATAGGAGAAGATGAAATTGATGTTAGAATGATGTTAGTTTTTCTGTCATGAAATTTAGTTGAACTTTGAATACATTTCTTTGAATAATGTTAAAACTTGTTCAAGTGTGAATTCCTTGCTGAGTCAATCTGCTTCTAGAAAGTGTGCATCATAAATAACTCTTCTCATGCATTAAGTTCAAATCCTCATGCAATTTGTTCAGGGTAGGTGAATAGGGATGAGTGAAAGAGAGCCTTTCTGTCATTCGCCTTGGGGTTCTCAATCAAAATTTAATCCAAGCTATGCAGTATAGTGCAAACTCGGGTCGTTTTACTTTTGGGAGCCTTTATTAATTACCTAAGCTAGACTAAATGCCATGCAATGCAATGAAATAGGGTTTTGGGTTTTTAAGACTTAAATGAATGGTGCCTAAACTAAATGCAATGAAAACAAACCTAAGATACTATATTTTGGTGTTTTAAGATAATAATGATGGAATGGAAATGAATGATAGGAAATCTCTTGAAAATGGCTTTGATGGCAATCATAGTTCACTTAAAATATTGGGAGTTTCACAAATCATTAGGTTTTCTTAATAACAACCTCAATAACTCATTGAGTCCAAAGCTTACATTAATGAACTCATTAATGAAAACTTTGTTAAGCTTCCCTAATGTGTAATTTGGGAATGATCATGCAATTGGCTTAATG
Organism: Neltuma alba; assembly: GCF_004799145.2. Lineage (NCBI taxonomy): Eukaryota > Viridiplantae > Streptophyta > Magnoliopsida > Fabales > Fabaceae > Neltuma > Neltuma alba. Next base: position 51,147 of record NW_021636374.1, read on the forward strand.
AAACACACAATCAACTCAGTACCCAAACACAACTATGCAAGATAAGAGAGAATCATGAGAGTTACAATAAGCATATATGCAACTACATATATTTAAGCACAAAGTTCAACATCAATCAATCCAAATTACAAATGTAATCATTAACCAATAATTACAGTATCAGTCCCAAGTTCCTAACTAAGAAATTACAACTCCTAGACCTAGAAAGCCATAAATCATAGCTAAAAATTGCAAACTGAAACTAAACTCCCCTTTGAAGCTTAGGAACTCAAGCCACACCACCATTCTTCAAGAGTTGATAAACCCTAGCTCTCCATAGCTTCAAGAAAAGCTCTAACTGAAGTGAATCTGTCGGCCATGGTAGCTGGGAGTGGAAGGAATTGAGATGGAGTGGATGAAAGATGAAGGAAATGGATGGGGAAGAAGATGGAGGTGGAGAGGCAAGAGGATGGGAGAATAGAGGTGTTGTAGGAGATGGAATCGAGTGTATGGTCGAAAATAGGGTTTCTAAGGGTTTTAGGGGTCCATCTGGGTCAGATCATATGATTAGAAGCTCCATTTTCGCGTTCTGATCCGGATCTGGCGTTGCTGATACGAAGAGTTTGCCGCGGCGAAGGAAATCCTTCGCCGCGGTGAAGCATGCCCGAGAGGAGCTCCGCCTAATCTTGTGATTTCGCCGCGGCGAAGCTGTAAGTTGGCCGCGGCGAACTCTGCCCGAGAGATTACTGGTGAGATTTCAATTTGGCGCCACGGCGAAGATTCTCTTCACCACGGTGAACTCTATTAGTACTGATACTTTGATCTTGTGTTTTGTCATCCTTTGGTCTTTGATCTTGGCTCCAATTCTAAATTATCCTACAATAAAAAGCAACAATTTGAAGCATCAATTGTCCTAAAAATCAACTTAATACAATTAATAACTAATTATGACAATCTTAACCTCAAAAAGACACTAACTCAAAGCAAGGACTCTTAATCTAAATTAAGCACAATTATCATCAAAAGGAGCCAAAATCTATGATAAATACCCTTAAAATGATATGAAATAACATAGAATAATTGGGCTAAATCAATGAGTAAACCAATTGGAAGAATTTTGAGCCTTAATTCATTTCTTAATTCATGTGTGAAGCCATCTAATGTAGTAACTTCCTAGAACTTGTTCCTATCCTTAATTCAAGACTACATTAGCACTTGGAATTGTGAATATGATAAGGGCATTTCATTCAAAACCCTTTAACCAAACAACAGCCATTCACACTAACCCGTTGCTTAACCCCTTAAGCCTTTCACTATTTGTTAAAAAAATTTTCAGCATGATTGATGAACACTACATACGTTGGATACTGTAAGATTATGAGTTGCTGACATAATAGTTCAGTTCTGTGATGGTATATATATTGATAGAAGTCAAGAGCCTATTATAGAAAGTCTAATATATTCCTACCTGCTTGGCCATGTAATCACTGCTGCAATGATTAAAAAAAAAGCAAAAAAAAAGGGGTTTAAAGGAAGACAAGAAAAAGAAATAGTAAACGAAGAGGTGACAATGATTAAAAAACACAGAGAGAAGAAAAAGAAAAAAAGAAAAGAGAAAGAGAAACAAATGAGTAGCTGAATTGGCATGGAAGAGGAAATGTATTCATTCATGATTATGTAATGTCAGATTGCTGATACAATTCATAGTTGGATTCATATATGAACATATCTTGAATGCTAAAAAAAAATGTTCGTATGCTGAGTAATTTAGTAAAACGCATGTGTTCATTAATCATTGACACTCACTTTCCATTCCAGCACTTGGCCTTTCCAACATTACAACCTTAACAAGTCCCTTTGATTCACAAAACCTTGTGGCAAGTAAGTGGTAGAGATGTAGGGTGGTTACAATCCTATTGTGAAGCCTAAGCTAGATGGTCTTGAGAGAAATGACCTTGATCTATGAGAGTGAGGGAAACACTTTACCTTGGGAGAAACCTTATCTTTTATTTACTGTCCTTGGCCAAGTTGTATGATTGTGAATTGATCTTTTAGCATGTGAGTGTTCTTTATTGATGACATTTGAAGGAAGTGGTTGATGAACACAAGTATTTCACTTTTTGAGCATGGTTTAGCATTCTTCATTGATAATGTGCTTGAAATTCAGCTTTATTCTGTCATTCTGTCCCAAGAGTGCCAAAACTTAAGTGAAAGAGAGCCTTAATTGTCGTTCGCTTAGAGGTTCTCGCTCAAAAATTTATCCAAGCTATGCAGTATAGTGCAAACTCAGGTCGTTTCACTTTTGGGAGCCTTTATTAATTACCTAAGCTAGACTAAATGCCATGCAATGCAATGCAATGAAATGGGGTTTTGGGTTTTTAAGACTTAAATGAATGGTGCCTAAACTAAATGCAATGAAAACAAACCTAAGATACTATATTTTTGGTGTTTTAAGATAATAATGATGGAATGGAAATGAATGATAGGAAATCTCTTGAAAATGGTTTTGATGGCAATCATAGTTCACTTAAATATTGGGAGTTTCACAAATCCATTAGGTTTTCTTAATAACAACCTCATTAACTCAATGAGTCCAAAGCTTACATTAATGAACTCATTAATGTAAACTTTGTTTAGCTTCCCTAATGTGTAAATTGGAATGATCATGCAAATGGCTTAATGAAACACACAATCAACTCAATACCCAAACACAACTAGGCAAGATAAGAGAGAATCATGAGAGAGATATTAAGCATACATGCAACTACATATATTTAAGCTCAAAGTTCAACATCAATCAATCCAATATACAAAAGATAATCAGTAACCACTGATTACAGAATTAATCAAAGTATCTAACTAAGAGTTTACAATTCCTAGACCTAGGAAATCATAAATGCCTAGCTAAAAACTGAAGATTAAAACTAAAACTCCCCTTTGAAGCTTAGGAACTCAAGCCACACCACCATTCTTCAAGAGTTGATAAACCCTAGCTCTCCATAGCTTCAAGAAAAGCTCCAACTGAAGTGAATCCATCGGCCATGGTAGCTGGGAGTGGAAGGAATTGAGATGGAGTGAATGAAAGATGAAGGAAATGGATGGGGAAGAAGATGGAGGTGGAGAGGCAAGAGGATGGGAGAATAGAGGTGTTTTAGGAGATGGAATGGAGTGTATGGTCGAAAATAGGGTTTCTAAGGGTTTTAGGGGCCCATCTGGGTCGGATCATATGATTAGAAGCTCCATTTTCGCGTTCTGATCCGGATCTGGCGTTGCTGATACGAAGAGTTCGCCGCGGCGAAGCATGCCCGAGAGGAGCTCCGCCTAATCTTGTGATTTTGCCGCGACGAATCTGTAAGTTGGCCGCGGCGAACTCTGCCCGAGAGATTACCGGTGAGATTTCAATTTGGCGCCGTGGCAAAGAGAATCTTCGCCGCGGCGAACTCTATTAGTGCTGATACTCTGATCTTGTGTTGGGTCATCCTTTGGTCTTTGATCTTGGCTCCAATTCTCAATTGTCCTACAATAAAAAACAACAATTTGAAGCATCAATTGTCCTAGAAATCAACTGAATACAATTAATAACCAATTATGACAATCTTAACCTCAAAAAGACACTAACTCAAAGCAAGGACTCTTAATCTAAATTAAGCACAATTATCATCAAAAGGAGCCAAAATCTATGATAAATACCCTTAAAATGATATGAAATAACATAGAATAATTGGGCTAAATCATTAAGTGTGGGGGGAATTTGATAGATCATATTTTTCATATGCTTGGGATGTATATTTTAGGCTATTTTAAGAAATAGATTGAGCATTAATTGCATTAATAAACAAATAAATTGTAGATGCACTTGGGCAAAAGAATTAAGCAGTTGTGATGTTTTTAATAATTCTTCTTATTAATTTTCACTATTGGATATTACTTCTGTCTTAATATTCTAAATTCAGGGGCAGAATTGTAATTTTAGAGTAACAGAAACATTTTTCCTAGAAGGAAGGAAAGGGGAGTTTGAAGGAAATGGAACTCCATCACTAAAGGAAAGGGAATTCCTCTAAAAGAGCTTAATATTTAGTTTGGAAATTATAGTCATGGGGCGGGAAAAAGAAAATAATTTGAAAACTCACTCCATGCTAGCTAAGAGGCAACGGAAAGAGAGTTGCAATAACTTGGGAAGACCTGAAAAATAGAAAGGAATAACAAAAAGGATTAATTTGTTTTTAGGGAGGATGGTTGATATATTGGAGGGGAAAGAAAATAAGAGGGCGTGCTTTTTCCAAAAGTTCAGAAGTAAAGATTGGGCTCCCATTTTTCCAACTAATCTGTATCCTCTTGAGGGGGAATCACTGAACTTGAAAGCTTCCATAGAGAAACTGCACTCGAACATTGAAGAGGAGGCAATCACCATCATGCGTAGCTAAGTCCACAATTTCTTCCAAGAGAAGAGCTGAATCTGAGCTAATGGATTGTAAAGGAGAGTCTTACATTCATCTATCTCTTTCAAATTCTTTGTTACTTTATAAGTTGTAAAGTGATTGAGAATAATTCAAATGTACTATGTTTTCAATTACTAGAATGAATGTTGTGTGATTAAATGTTGCAGGGAACTTGGTATTTCACTCTGAATTGAGAAATTGGTCAGAACCTTACTTTGATTCAGTGAATTGAAAATTTGTGATTCTGATTAATTGATTCTTAGGAGCAGAAGTTCTGTTCAGTTGAGTGGTTAGTTTATGCACATTTAGTGTTAATTGACTCCAAATTGGATTAACGCAATGAAGAGGAAGTGAAACTCTTGGGAGAACTGATACTCTGATTGTTTTTCTTAAGATCCAAAGTGTTATCAACGTTTTCTTTCATTATCATTCTAATTCTGTACCTAAAAAATCAATAAAGACCATTCTGTACTGATCTGAATGTTGCTCTGTTTCTACACTACTACAAGTAAATTGTATTAATTTTTGCTTAGAATATTCAGGGAGTTATTAGACCAAGTGATTCGACACCTAGGTTGCATCATTATACTGCATAACTTTCCTTTCTTTCTTGTTTTTTTGATTGCCTATACGACTAAGGATAAATCAAATGGCACCGTTGCTGGCCTCTTAACTCCTGAATATTCATTCTGATTTTCATTTTGAGTGTTACATTGTTATGTTCAGTAGCCTTATTTCTGTGTACATTGTGCAGAACCAATGGCTTTTCTTGTTGTTCTGATTTTTCGTTAACAGTTTCAGTTTGTTTGACCTCATTATTTCTGTTTGCATTTTGCATTCTTGTATGAGCCGTGACCTTGCTAAATTTTATCCTTTGGATAGAGAAACTAATAGAACTTTAAGAAATTTGAAAAAAAGCCAAACATCTTCAGGCAACCAATGCTCCACCAGAAACATCACCTACTCCTCTTACATCTTTATCTACTGATTCAGCCAGCCTTCTTCCCATGCACATATCTGATACAGAATCCTCTTTAGGACATTTCATAGATCAACATTTCATCATGAATCCACATCTTGACCATAATAATCCCAGGCCTAATGATACTAATAATGCTACTCACGCTTAGAAACAGGAAGCTGAAACCAAACCTGTACATTTAAATGCTCATCCTGAAGCTAAAAAAAAGAAGTATTAGGGAGTTGAATAATTCTGCTATTGATTATGATCCATATGGTCTATGGAATAATGCTGTGAATTTTGAAATTAAAAGTTCTCTACTGAATGCACTTCCTAAATTCTATGGTCATGCAGGAGATGACCCACATCAACATTTGCAAGATTTGTATATGGCATGTTCTTCCTTCAAACCACCCACCATATCAATTGAAGAGGTGCTGAAGAAAGCATTTCATTTTTCAGTTCTGGGTGATGCTAAGGAGTGGTTAAGGTCCCTTCCTCAACATTATGCTATGCTCACATGGTCCCAATTACAAAAGTTATTTTTGGAAAGATAGTTTCTAGCATCCAGAATAGCAACATTGAAGAAGGAGATTTATAGTGCTAGACAAAATAAAGGAGAATCCTTGTATGATTATTGGTCTAGATTTGTGGGAATGTTAACTCACTGCCCTCTGTTAGTGGCAGTCTCACCCAAGAGGGGGTGAATTGGGTGAGTTATAAAAATTTACGAAATTAAAACAAAGAACTATCAGAAACAGAGAGTATGAGTTTAGAATGATTTCACTGTAGAGAGGAAGACATAAGATTTATACTGGTTCGGTCTCAACCACTTGACCTACGTCCAATCCTCAGAATACCTTTGAGTATTTCATTATGTTCCAAGATTGATCGATCACTTGGCGTCTCAGTACAGTAATTGAAACTCTCAATCACTCCCCCTTACTTCCCGTAAGGTTACAGCCCCACTCAAGAGTCCACACCCTTGAGTATCACACAAAATGATTAATGAGTAGTCAATAAACTCTCTTACAGAGTGAATAAATGATAATCACTGACGCTCGAGTTATGAAATAACAGAGTATTGAATGCAACAGTAAAAATCAATAGAGGGTAGCTCGCGTATTCAATCTCTCCATTTAATGCTTCTTCGCGCCTTTTATAGTTAAGTTCGTTTAGTAACCATTAGACGGAAGAGCTTCTAGTCGTTGTGAGTCCAGTTGCGTGTTTTTCCAGTTGCAACGGTTTCTGCCATTAATGCTTCTGACAAGGTAGGTTACAGGCTACTTGGACAACTATTGGAGTGTCGTTGGGATTTTCTTCATAATCTGCAAAAATACATTAATTCAATAAGTTTATTCTTCATAGAATAAGATCAAGAGTAGATCCGAACAACTGATAATCGAATATTCATAGTTTATGGTTAGAATTAATTAGTTGTCAGATACACTGGGTAGTAACTGAACGTGCTTGATCGAAGTGATGTTCGATTATTACTTGATCGATCAGGTTATCGATTATTCTGAGTGAAGACTTTTGAACCAGAGAACTAAGATTATCGATCAAGTGATGGATCAACGGTTTATCGATAAGGTGATCGATAAAAGGAAATAGTGATATCATACTATGATGCATAAACAATGAAAATCAAGGTTGCTTTTGATTTTGACACTCTTTAAATAGTGAAACAAGACATTTATGAAGGCTGAGAAAAGCTCAAATGAAATATATGTTAAATTTTGAAAAACATTGAGACTTAAGGTTTAAACTAAAATCGCGTCATGATCGAACAAGTGATCAAATACTTGTTGATCGATCAGGTTATTGATAAATAGAGTGTTATAGAAATGACTTTTGAAACACAAATTATCGAACACTTTATCAATAAATAGATGATGGATAACCTTATCGATAAACAGTAGGCAAAAGTATATTTTTGTGAAAGCACAGACTATGTAAGTTGATCGAATAGATGATCGATAAATGGTTGATTGATAATGTTATCGATAAAGAGGTATTTTCTTATAAAACAAAAGAGCTGACTTATCGATCAAGTTATGTGAAAACATCGTAAACATGAAGGGTGGTTATCGATAATATTATTGATAATCTAATTATCGATCCGGTGATCGAAGAGCCACGATGTGACAAAGATATGTTGATTATCGATCATGTGATCAATAATGTTCTTATCGATTAGGTGATCGATAAGCCACTGAAATAAATTCCTGCACGAAAAATTATGAGGCAATGTTTGATCATATTATCGATAAATGGATGATCAATAATGTGATCGATGAATAGCGATAAAAGCAAAACATAGAATGGGTAAAGTGCCTTACCATTTATCTGTCTTCTCATCGATAATCGATTTATCGATCATGTGATTGATAAACACCTATTAAATTTATATTCTGATTATCGATCTAGTGATCGATAATTTATCCCAGATTTTCATATGCAACTAAGAATGATCGATCAAATGATCGATCAACACATTATCTAACACGTTACCGATCAAAGTTTCTGCTGAGTTTACTTAATTAAACAGGGTTATTATCTATCAGCTTATCGATAAAACCTTGATCGATCAAATGATCGAGCAACATGCTGAATCACAAATTACTCACTTTTTTATCATTAAAACCTTAATCCTAACATTCTCCGCCTTTTTGATGATGACAAAACATAGGTAAGAAATATTAATCAAATAACATCAGAAACAGTAAAAATTAAGCAGTAGACAGATCGAAGTGAAATCAATTGTCCAAATACATCAGTAAAACTTAGTAAACTCAAACACATAGCTAAACATCAATAAAAACATATCAGAGTAAAAGTAAAAAGAGACTCTAAGTATCAGAATCCTTCTCCCCCTTTTTGTTAGCATCAGGTGGGGAAGAGGGAGGAGTAGAAACAGGTGGAATGGACAGGGGAATAGGAAGAGGGGGAAGGTGAGAAAGTGGAGAGAGTGATGGAATATGAAAAGAGAGAACTGGCTAGGGAACAGTGATCAGGGCCAAAGTAGGAGAGGGAGTGGGAGAGGTAGATGGTACAGATGGTGAAGTGGAAATAGGAGAAGTGGGTATAGTGGAGGTAGAAGGTCCAGGCTCATGATAAGGAGGAGATGGGAGATGATGGAGTAAGTCCTCAAAGCTGAAGGTAGTGCTGGGGCCAGAAAAGTTGTTGTAGAGAGAAGCTACCATCCCTTTGAGCTCTCGAATTTCTCTGTCAACATAATCAAATCTCTAAGAAACCTCCTTTTCCAAAACCATCATTGCTTGTCTGTGAAGATCTAGGATTTTGGAAATACCCTCAAACTTTCTATCTAAGACTTCCCCATATTCTCGAGCAGTGACATAAACTCTCTTTTCAAACTCTTGAAGCTCGGTCTGAAACATCTCCCTGAGAGATCTCTCCATGAATGAGGGTCCAGGGGCATGAGAAGGAGCTGCAGTGGATTCGGCCTCATCTTGAGTCCTAGAGGTGCTGACAGCTAGTTTCTTCCCCTTGTCCTTCTGAGGTACCTTTTGAGATGGTCTGAAGGGTAGAGGAATCCTCATCTTGTGCAGCTGTGTAATCCCAAAGGCAGGAACCTTGGTCTTGGACTCTCAAGGCTCAAAAGGGGCAATGTTATTTGCCTGTAGGATGTGCGTGGCCAACTGAGGATAGGGGATCGGTGTATGGACTTGGATTTGTTGAGAACAAAATCCTTCATCTCATTATAGATCAAAGCTCCTATATTATCCTTTCTCCACTGATTATCTGGGCCAGTAACAAGTAATCATCTTAAGTTAAGTGTGAGAAGCTCCCGGATTTATTGATCATAGTTCTTGAGTAGATATAGTGGATTATTCTATAATAATCACACATCTATTTAGGTAGGAAATTTAGCTCACCGGGGTACTCATCACTTTGCATCAAAATCTTATAAGCCTTAATTTCATTCATATCTCCCCCTCTCACCGAATCTTGAGTTCCCAGCAACTCATTAATCTTATCAGCAGTAAGGTGGAAGGTTCTACCTCTAAGTTTGACCCTTAAATAGTTATTTACTAGATTGTCCTACTCATCATATTCTTCTACTGATTCCATGTTACAGTAGAACCTTTTAATCACTTCAGGACAAAATTCTCCACCAATTATCAGCCAGTTTGAATAGTATTCCAGGGGATCAATCAAGTCCAAATTAATCTGAGTATTTTTCTTTAAGCTTTCTATATCGACAAAAACAACAGGGCAAAATCTTTAGTTTGCAAAATCAACCTTAAACTTAGCAGAATTCACATCCTTATCAAGGTTTCCAACTAGTAATTTAAAGAAATCAGATAGAAGACCTTTATAGGGAATTTACCGTGCCATCTGATAAGTCTCATTATTTGCATACATTTCTAGCCCTAAACTCATGCTTTTGCCATCGATATTTGCATACTTTGTGCATAATTAGCTTCCATTGTGCATAAGAGTTGGTGAGAGGAATTGTGAGGTTTTGCATGTGTTTTTACATATTTTATATGATTTTATATGTGTGTACTTTTGATCCTTGCTTTGGTGTGAATTTCAGGGAGTTTCAATTCTGTCTGAAGCGCCACAGCGGATTTAGGAAGGCGCCACGGCGGATTTCCAAGGGGACTCTCGGTAAAAGGCGCCGCGGCGGATAGAAGGAGGCGCCACGGCGGATTGGCATTTACATGTAGCTCAGATTCAATAATCCAAACGACACCGTATTGGTAATCTGCCGCGGCGGATTGACGGAGGCGCCGCGGCGGATGACGCATATCAGCAATTTGAACCAGAAACGATCGAACAACGCGGGGAGGAGGAAATTGGATGACCCGGATCATGGAGCTCCATCCTAAAAGGCGCGGATCCTAGCCAGATGAAGGGAGTTAGTTACAAAATGGAAAGAAGGAGATTCGGAGGAGATTACCATTCTTCTCCCATACACTCTCTCTCCATCTCATCCGCATCTCACCATCATCTCCTCTTCTTCCGTGAAGGTTTTGCCATGGTGATTTTGGAGCGTCTCAGTGTAGTTCTCCTTACAGCTATGAGCAGCTAAGCGTCCGTGTTCTTCCTGGAAATGAAGCAAAGCCTGAGTCCCTGATTCGATTAAAGGGAGTTTATTCTAGATTCTTAGCTCTAGTCTGAATCTATAGATTGATTGAGCGAGTTGTTCAATTCAAGTTGTAGTTCAGGATTTGATTTTGATTTACTTCTTCACTGGAGTTGTTGAATCTGATTAGGATTAGTAGAATGATATTTCATTTACAAGATCAAGTTGAGATTGTTCCTTCTGATTCCTTAGTCGTATTGCATTGTGGTTTCTGGACAAGTTGTTTCAGTTCTCATAATCAATTCAACATATTTTTAAGACAATACACGGTTGTGATTGTCACAGGAGGATTGATTTATCATTTTATTTTTTCTAAACCAAACGATTCTAGCCTTGTTGTTGATTCATACGAGAGTTGTAGTCTTGACAGTGAGGAAGCCCAGCGAGTTGTTGGCCAAGTTGATTTGGTTGTTATAAGTGGACTAGGAAGGTAGAGCACATTTCCAGGAGAACACTTCACTCATATATGATATTCTATCACTCATTCACTTCACAATTTCTCACTTAGATAAACCAAAAGATACAAACATTTACATTCTACATTTGCAAAGCCAGAAAATCAATATAAATAACTAGATCACTTCCACTGTTAATAATTTGTGAAGGCATTTAATTGACAAAACTCTTGAACAACAAGCCTCCTTGAGAAGAATGACCTAGGGTTGAGCCACTGCACTTCCAAGCTTAATTCTAGTATTTTTGAGAGCCCCTAACGACAAGGCTTCATCAAATGGCGCCGTTGCCGGGGAGGCACGGAGGCACGGTTGTTTGCTCAGGTTTTAGTTGGTTAAGTGTCAGTTAATTTGTTTTACAGTGTTTTGTTGCTTGAATTCTAGCCTATAGACTGTCCTGTTTTTGATTTTTGATTACATTTGTGTTTGTGGTCTCATAGCTTTGATATGTGAGTATTCTTGTCCCAAAAATTCAGCTGGATCATGGTTTAATCTTTGTATTTTAGTGTTCTTGTATTTCTGCATGTGATTCAGAGTGTTTTCTACTGGTTTTCGAGCTTTCTGTCCAAAGCGCTGCGGCACATTTCACAATCAACCGCAGCATATTGCCATTCTGTGTTTTATAGCTCTCTGTCTCAGAGGCCGCAACGCCTTAAGCTAAAGGCCGCGGCGCCTGAGTCTTTCTCATGTTTTCTTGATTGGTTTTGTTTGTTTTGATTGGTTTTAGTGCTTTGTTTAATTGAGTCATGGATTACTGTTGGAAGGATGAAAGATTTGATTCCTATTATTCTAGACCTAATGATGATTTCCCATATTATGCCCCAATGTATAGGAATTCTCAAGAGGGATATGGGTGTGCACCGAGCTATTCTCATCTACAACATGGAAATTTGTACCCAACATCTCAAACACCATTGTGTTGCTATTGCAATTCACCGTGGCATAATAGATGGAATTGCTCTAGTAAGAATCCTCATGGAAATCCTGATTGGATGAATAGCCCTACTGTGAGTCAAGTCATCAAAATTCTACATGGAGGGAGGAATTTCATCAAACCCCTATTCAAGCTCAGTGGCAGGATATTAAGTCATCGAAGAAAGATACAGTGGCCCAATTATTTGAAAGGTTAGAAGCTATTGCTGCTAGAGTAGATGCTAATACAGATGGATTATCATCTAAAGTGCCTTATGGAAATGACAAGTCAGCAAGATATGAAGACTACTCCCCGGTTAATTTGGAGAATGCTCCTTCTAGGAGTCAAGCCAACTTTGAGGCTGCTACATATGGTGGAAACAACATGACTCCATGCTCAAAGGCTACCTCTAATGCATCCACACAAGCTAAGGTAGTAGAAAAAGTTAAGTTTCAAGCTCCTAAAGAATCTTCTCTTACCATAGCCCCCCAACAACCTCCAGAACCAAATTGTGAGCTTCACACCAGTGGAATTGAATCTCTTCTTTCAATTCAAAACCATGGTGATCGCATATATGCTTTGAGGGAAGCAAGTAATCAATTAGAGGAGAGACATGAAAGACTACTCAATGATGCTATGAAGTGTGGGAAATTAAAAGAGAAATTAGAAGAGCTGAATGAAATTGTTGAATTGTCAAACAGACTCATAATGCATATATTTTGGGAGAAATCAAATGGTGAAGAGGGTGAACCATGGTTAAACCTCAATATTTGGATGATGAGCAAGAAATTCAAGCTACTGTTGAATCAGAAAGTGAGGCATCCTCTCAAGAATCTGAAGATACTTTAGGACAAGAAATGAGTAGTCCGGCACCTCAAAGTAGAGACTTTGATACTCCATCACTGCAATGCTGTGATAGCTTTTGTGAAGATTTGGAATTGAAATACACCAGGAAGTGATACACATGTTACATCACAAATTGACAATGGGGGTAGTCATAGTACTTTAAGTACTGCTACTAATTGTGATAAGCCTGAGACTAAAGTAGCTAAGGAAGAAATTCCTAAGCAACCAAGAAGGATCAAGCTATTTGGGTTTAAGACAAGGAAAAAGAAAGCATAGACTTAAGAGGTTAAAGAAAAAGCCGCTGCATGTCATGCCAACAATCCCAAAAATTGAAGAGGAAGAGAAGACCCTATCTCTTAAGGTTGCTCCTACTTCTATTCCTTTTCTTGTGAAACTATTGTTGATGATATTCCTTGTGTTATTGATATTAATGGAAATACTTTAGAGCCTGATATAATTGAACCCAATCCTCTTGAGCATGAAGATGATGTCTCTCTTGTTTCTTGTCAAGCTTTGAATGAAAATGTTTCAAGTCACTTGTGTGTTGGACAGTATGACAAGCATAAATATGTTGAGAGCAGTGAACCTTCTTTGAGCCTGAATTTAGGAAATCAATGTCATGATGTTAATGAACATGTTGATTGCATGATTCCTATTTCTTCTAGTGTTAAAGTAGATGATATTGATATGTGTAGTGCTAATGAAGGTTCTGACTCCCTGATTAATGGCCTTTCACGTGCACAAGAGTCATTAAATGAATTGGAATTATCTGATAAAATTGAATTTGATGATGAATTCACCAACCTCTCTTCTTTCCACCCTCCTTCTTGTTTTTGTGCATGTAAAGGTGACGTGCCAGTCTCATTTGTAAGGAAATTGATTGCTGGCTTTCCACTTCACATGACTTTGATTCATCATTTAATTCAATTCAAGATGATATTTCTCTTGTTTCACTGATAATGGCCTTGGGAAAGGTGTT
>NW_021636375.1:0-32788 GCF_004799145.2 Neltuma alba
CACATTCACTATAGTGCCTTGAGAAAACTACCACAGCATCTCACCATTTCTGGTCTTGGTGTAAAGCGCCACAGTGCCTTGCGGAATCCACCACAGTGCCTTACTCTATTTTGTTCTCAGTGACTCTCAAACAAAGAGGCAGCGATGCCTCATGCTAAAGGCCACTGTGCCTGCATCTGAATCACATTTCTGTTGTTTAATTTCAATTCTTCTACTTAGTTTTAGTGCACGTGATTTGACCAATTTCCAATGCCTTGGGAATCAAGATCACAAATTAACCAAGGATTGCATTATAATGGCACAACCTCAGGTCATTTCACTCATGGAGCCTTAATTGAAACCTAATAGCCAAGTGTCTAAGAAAACTTGTAAAATTGGGATTGGTTGTTGAAAATCATATTGGGATAAACAGAAAGAATAATACAAATGAAATACTTATTTCTGGGGGTTTTTGTTATGAAAACAATACAAAGGAATGATTTGGATTAAAGGGATTCAATAAAAATGACTTTGGCAATGGTATAGAGCTATCCTTACTCTTTCAAAATAATTAGGAGTTTTAAAACCATCAAGTTTGAGTTAAAACCCTAAATGATCATTTCGGTCTAATACTTAAATTAGTGAAAACCACATTGGTTAAAATAAATCAACAGCTTTTCAAAACACTATTATGAAAACCACTTAGTGTGTAAATGAAGGAGATGATGCAATGCTTTCTCTTAGTAACTGATTAGCATACAAGAGTCAATGGCAGTCAATCAACTAACAATAATCATTACAATCAATTAAAAGCCAAGGTAAAAAGATAAAGTTGTGTATAAATTAGAAACACATTACATCATTCGGTTCAGATACAAACAAATCAATCAGGTGGTGTAGAGATGAAATGGTGAAGAATAATCAGTGTAGAATTAAGAGATTGATGGTGGAATGATGTAAAAATGAAGAATTTTTGGATGAAGAAGGTGAAAAGTTAAGAGGAACTGATGAAAGCTAAATCTCACTGCTGATTACATAGATTTTTATGCATTTAACCTAATTTGGAAGCCCTTAATGTTAGCTAATTGAAACTCTGGATTTTGTTTTCTAAACACTTTACCAAAGCCAAACAAATACTTCGCTGCGGTCAAGTGTTATCAAGAGGTGCTATCAATAGTTTGAATTCTTTATCATGGTGAAGCCATATTTGTGCTGTAGTGATGGTGTCTAGTGAAGGTGACTTGCTCAAGTTCTTCTCTTGGCATGGATTTCTACATCATTCTTCAGTTTATGCTCCCTATGATGCTTTTCAAGCTCTTTGACTCCTTCTTTGGTTCTCCAGATTCTTTCATTTACTTGCAACATCAATATAACTTCTTATAATATCTAGCTCTTCATGATCCAAGGTAAATAAAAATTAGCTAAAAGTCAATAAAAACACTTTAAAAAGCATGTATTAAATGGAAAAGGATAGTGATAAGAATTGGCTCAAAGACAGACTAGAATTACGTGAAAACACTTCAAAAACCTTAGAAATGACTCAAGAAAGAGTGTAAAAATATAGTCAAATAAGCATGACCATGGACAAAACATTTTATCCATTGGATAGGGAGATAAATAAAACACTTAGGCTATTGAAAAAGAATAAAAATTTAGACACAAGCACAAGCATACACCCTCACTTATCGTCTTCATCTAGTATTAATGAATCAACTAAACTTATACCTGATTCTAAATCTGATTTGGGTCAATTCTGTGATAATCATTTTATAATGGAAGGATAGGAGAATCAAGATCTTAATAAAGGTTAAAATAATGGTCCAAACAGAGTCAATAATAATCTAAATGATGCAGGCTATAGACCTCCACAAAGTCCCACAAATAGGTAACACTAAGATGGGTAAGAAGTTAAGAATATGTAATACCATGTCCCTAGGAATCCTGATGATGATAATAGGAGTATTAGGTATAAGAATGGCTGATCACCTAAAAGGGGGGTGAATTGGATGTTAATTAAAATCAAAAATTTTTTCACAATATAATAAAATTCATAATAAATTCTGAGTATAAAAATAATTAATTGACATAAGCATAATCACAGTAGTAAAATGGTTTAGCTTGAAATATAAAGAGGTAAGGTAAGAGAAGATGCAAACTGTGATTTATTCTAGTTCGGTCCTCACTGACCTACGTCCAATCCCCAGGCTCTTCCTGAGATTTTCAATCCACTATCTCCCTCAAGTTTAACATGGGTACTTGAGAACCACTACAATCATAAGTTTGATCCAGGAACTTGTGACGCCACTTACAATCCGTAGACTAACCAGTCTATTCAACAGCAACCTCACACTGAGGTAAATACTCCCCCTTACACACCATAAGGATACAATCTGATAATGATAATGAAGATTGAATATTTCTTCTTTTAAAGAAGTGATAGATGACTCTTAAGCATGTTTGGGAAACTCTCCTGTCTATCTTATGAATACATATTTATAGTCTTTGAAGTACAAAGAAAGGGAGTTTTCTCTCGGAACTCTAAATGAGAATATGTTGATTTAGCATTTTAGCATTTGATATTGTAAGCTCAGACTTCTTTTTTTGTTTTGAATGCTCTTCTATTTATAGATGATGTTGGGTACTTGATCGTTGAGCATTTTCTTCCCGTTTGGCTTGAAGAATATGACCGTTGAAACTAGCCGTTGGAAGCTTCTGACAAAAGTTGATTCTTCACATCATAAATTCATTGTGGCTCTTTACCTAAAATAATCTTCCTCAAATCAATTGATAAGTATCTGATAATCTTAGAAACAATAAGTTGAAAAACCTAGAATTAATCATCAGATATTCAGATATTCAGAAAGTGAGATGAACTTACTTGATCGATGTCTTGATCGATAAAGCTTTGATCGATCAAGTTATCGATTAATTATATGAAGAAAAGATATAGCAGATATATACAATTATTGAATAGATTATAGATCATATGATGATCGAACAAATGATCGATAAATGATGAAGCATGAACACAGTGAACTCTAAATGAAATATGCAAGGTTAATCCCTTTCAAGTTTTGTTTGCCTTCGTGTCTTTTCAATAGAGAGTTATATGTTAAAGGAAGGCTAAGAAAAGCTTGAAGATAAAGATTCAAAAGAATATGAAGATCACCGTGAACAGTTGTTATGAAATGAACTAGTTCAATGATCAAAAAGGTGATCAAAAACTGTTTGATTGATCAAGTTATCGATAGAGGGAAGTATGAGAGAAATAGATTTTTGAAGAGCGTTGATCAAATACTTTATCAATAAATGGATAACAGAAAATTTGATCGATAAAATGAAGTTTAACAAAGATATTCATAAAGAGCATAAATCCTAAGATGATCGAGTAAGTGATCGATTAAAGATTAGTCGATTAAGTGATCAATAAAATATCATTGAAATCTCTTTTTGGAAAAGACCAGGAAAGACTTCGATCGATCATGTTATGTGAAGACAGAAGATTTAGAGATTTGAATGATTAATCATTTTATCGATAAATGAGTGATCAATTAGGTGATCTGAAAATGGCTTAAAACAAGTAAGTGCAGTAAAGGTAATGATGATCGGTCATTTGATCGAAAAATAATTGATCGATTAAAGACCTTGACCAATGTCATCGATTAAATGATAGCTTATCAATCAACCGATTATCAATTAAATGATCAATAATTTACTACAAAATCTTACACTTAAACAATTCTATCAGCGATCGAATATCTGATCGATTAACCTTTAATCGATAATGTTATCGATTACTTGTGCTTTCATATTTTCAAAGATAGATTATAGCTTGAGTACCTTAGAAATGTATGTGAAGATATAAGAGAAGAATTGAAGAGATAGTACCAGGAACTCGATAAAGTGATCAAGTATGTAGTTGCTTGATCATCAACTTGAACATCAGTTTACTTGATAACTGGCTTCGAGTAACATCTGATAATTGCTTTTCATTTCTTCATTTCTTCTAGTACTTTTACTCAATAACATGTTTGAGTAGCATGTTGCTCGAGAGCTTAATCAGTCAATGTAGAACTTCTGGTCTTTGCCTCAATAAATTCGAAGTCTGATTCAAGCAAAATGAAGGTCAATTTTGAGTGATCATAAATCTTCCAATTCAACTCTAAATTTTCCAAATGACCTATCCACATAAAGATCTTTGGGTCTACTTTCTAATACACTAAGAACCATCTCAAAATTCATTGTAATTGCAAAGTTATCTTCATCAAAGTGACTAAAGGTTGGAATAAAGGTGTTAAACCCAACTGTAATGCTTCGAGCAATATGTCTCCCTCATATGAAAACTCTTTGAAGTTGATTTTAGTGTCCATGAATTGTGTTTTAAGTCTATTTTCATATGAATTAGGTTTCACCTCAAACGGATTTGTGGTTTAAGAGATATTAGAGAAATACCGAACCTATATCAAAGTTAAATGAAGAACCGAGCATAATAGAGTTTGTGTTTTATCGATAAATTGGTCGATAAGTGGTTGATCGAGTTATTGATCAATAAATGCCCTTGAAAATAACCTCTAAAGCTTATTTTCAATGTTTATATAGATTCTAGAGAGGAAAAAAGAGGAGGAGAGAGAGGCCAAGTGGTCATATGCAAGATCAAGCTCCAAAACAAGGTATGTTCATGGTTTTTGATGTAGTTTTCACTACCCTTGTTGTTGTTGAGCTTGGTTATGGATTTTAATGATTTTTGAGAGGTTGGAACTCTAATGGGACATACTAAACAAAATTCTTAAGAATAGGAGAAGATGAAATTGATGTTAGAATGATGTTAGTTTTTCTGTCATGAAATTTAGTTGAACTTTGAATACATTTCTTTGAATAATGTTAAAACTTGTTCAAGTGTGAATTCCTTGCTGAGTCAATCTGCTTCTAGAAAGTGTGCATCATAAATAACTCTTCTCATGCATTAAGTTCAAATCCTCATGCAATTTGTTCAGGGTAGGTGAATAGGGATGAGTGAAAGAGAGCCTTTCTGTCATTCGCCTTGGGGTTCTCAATCAAAATTTAATCCAAGCTATGCAGTATAGTGCAAACTCGGGTCGTTTTACTTTTGGGAGCCTTTATTAATTACCTAAGCTAGACTAAATGCCATGCAATGCAATGAAATAGGGTTTTGGGTTTTTAAGACTTAAATGAATGGTGCCTAAACTAAATGCAATGAAAACAAACCTAAGATACTATATTTTTGGTGTTTTAAGATAATAATGATGGAATGGAAATGAATGATAGGAAATCTCTTGAAAATGGCTTTGATGGCAATCATAGTTCACTTAAAATATTGGGAGTTTCACAAATCATTAGGTTTTCTTAATAACAACCTCAATAACTCATTGAGTCCAAAGCTTACATTAATGAACTCATTAATGAAAACTTTGTTAAGCTTCCCTAATGTGTAATTTGGGAATGATCATGCAATTGGCTTAATGAAACACACAATCAACTCAGTACCCAAACACAACTATGCAAGATAAGAGAGAATCATGAGAGTTACAATAAGCATATATGCAACTACATATATTTAAGCACAAAGTTCAACATCAATCAATCCAAATTACAAATGTAATCATTAACCAATAATTACAGTATCAGTCCCAAGTTCCTAACTAAGAAATTACAACTCCTAGACCTAGAAAGCCATAAATCATAGCTAAAAATTGCAAACTGAAACTAAACTCCCCTTTGAAGCTTAGGAACTCAAGCCACACCACCATTCTTCAAGAGTTGATAAACCCTAGCTCTCCATAGCTTCAAGAAAAGCTCTAACTGAAGTGAATCTGTCGGCCATGGTAGCTGGGAGTGGAAGGAATTGAGATGGAGTGGATGAAAGATGAAGGAAATGGATGGGGAAGAAGATGGAGGTGGAGAGGCAAGAGGATGGGAGAATAGAGGTGTTGTAGGAGATGGAATCGAGTGTATGGTCGAAAATAGGGTTTCTAAGGGTTTTAGGGGTCCATCTGGGTCAGATCATATGATTAGAAGCTCCATTTTCGCGTTCTGATCCGGATCTGGCGTTGCTGATACGAAGAGTTTGCCGCGGCGAAGGAAATCCTTCGCCGCGGTGAAGCATGCCCGAGAGGAGCTCCGCCTAATCTTGTGATTTCGCCGCGGCGAAGCTGTAAGTTGGCCGCGGCGAACTCTGCCCGAGAGATTACTGGTGAGATTTCAATTTGGCGCCACGGCGAAGATTCTCTTCACCACGGTGAACTCTATTAGTACTGATACTTTGATCTTGTGTTTTGTCATCCTTTGGTCTTTGATCTTGGCTCCAATTCTAAATTATCCTACAATAAAAAGCAACAATTTGAAGCATCAATTGTCCTAAAAATCAACTTAATACAATTAATAACTAATTATGACAATCTTAACCTCAAAAAGACACTAACTCAAAGCAAGGACTCTTAATCTAAATTAAGCACAATTATCATCAAAAGGAGCCAAAATCTATGATAAATACCCTTAAAATGATATGAAATAACATAGAATAATTGGGCTAAATCAATGAGTAAACCAATTGGAAGAATTTTGAGCCTTAATTCATTTCTTAATTCATGTGTGAAGCCATCTAATGTAGTAACTTCCTAGAACTTGTTCCTATCCTTAATTCAAGACTACATTAGCACTTGGAATTGTGAATATGATAAGGGCATTTCATTCAAAACCCTTTAACCAAACAACAGCCATTCACACTAACCGTTGCTTAACCCCTTAAGCCTTTCACTATTTGTTAAAAAAATTTTCAGCATGATTGATGAACACTACATACGTTGGATACTGTAAGATTATGAGTTGCTGACATAATAGTTCAGTTCTGTGATGGTATATATATTGATAGAAGTCAAGAGCCTATTATAGAAAGTCTAATATATTCCTACCTGCTTGGCCATGTAATCACTGCTGCAATGATTAAAAAAAAAGCAAAAAAAAAGGGGTTTAAAGGAAGACAAGAAAAAGAAATAGTAAACGAAGAGGTGACAATGATTAAAAAACACAGAGAGAAGAAAAAGAAAAAAAAAGAAAAGAGAAAGAGAAACAAATGAGTAGCTGAATTGGCATGGAAGAGGAAATGTATTCATTCATGATTATGTAATGTCAGATTGCTGATACAATTCATAGTTGGATTCATATATGAACATATCTTGAATGCTAAAAAAAAATGTTCGTATGCTGAGTAATTTAGTAAAACGCATGTGTTCATTAATCATTGACACTCACTTCCATTCCAGCACTTGGCCTTTCCAACATTACAACCTTAACAAGTCCCTTTGATTCACAAAACCTTGTGGCAAGTAAGTGGTAGAGATGTAGGGTGGTTACAATCCTATTGTGAAGCCTAAGCTAGATGGTCTTGAGAGAAATGACCTTGATCTATGAGAGTGAGGGAAACACTTTACCTTGGGAGAAACCTTATCTTTTATTTACTGTCCTTGGCCAAGTTGTATGATTGTGAATTGATCTTTTAGCATGTGAGTGTTCTTTATTGATGACATTTGAAGGAAGTGGTTGATGAACACAAGTATTTCACTTTTTGAGCATGGTTTAGCATTCTTCATTGATAATGTGCTTGAAATTCAGCTTTATTCTGTCATTCTGTCCCAAGAGTGCCAAAACTTAAGTGAAAGAGAGCCTTAATTGTCGTTCGCTTAGAGGTTCTCGCTCAAAAATTTATCCAAGCTATGCAGTATAGTGCAAACTCAGGTCGTTTCACTTTTGGGAGCCTTTATTAATTACCTAAGCTAGACTAAATGCCATGCAATGCAATGCAATGAAATGGGGTTTTGGGTTTTTAAGACTTAAATGAATGGTGCCTAAACTAAATGCAATGAAAACAAACCTAAGATACTATATTTTTGGTGTTTTAAGATAATAATGATGGAATGGAAATGAATGATAGGAAATCTCTTGAAAATGGTTTTGATGGCAATCATAGTTCACTTAAATATTGGGAGTTTCACAAATCCATTAGGTTTTCTTAATAACAACCTCATTAACTCAATGAGTCCAAAGCTTACATTAATGAACTCATTAATGTAAACTTTGTTTAGCTTCCCTAATGTGTAAATTGGAATGATCATGCAAATGGCTTAATGAAACACACAATCAACTCAATACCCAAACACAACTAGGCAAGATAAGAGAGAATCATGAGAGAGATATTAAGCATACATGCAACTACATATATTTAAGCTCAAAGTTCAACATCAATCAATCCAATATACAAAAGATAATCAGTAACCACTGATTACAGAATTAATCAAAGTATCTAACTAAGAGTTTACAATTCCTAGACCTAGGAAATCATAAATGCCTAGCTAAAAACTGAAGATTAAAACTAAAACTCCCCTTTGAAGCTTAGGAACTCAAGCCACACCACCATTCTTCAAGAGTTGATAAACCCTAGCTCTCCATAGCTTCAAGAAAAGCTCCAACTGAAGTGAATCCATCGGCCATGGTAGCTGGGAGTGGAAGGAATTGAGATGGAGTGAATGAAAGATGAAGGAAATGGATGGGGAAGAAGATGGAGGTGGAGAGGCAAGAGGATGGGAGAATAGAGGTGTTTTAGGAGATGGAATGGAGTGTATGGTCGAAAATAGGGTTTCTAAGGGTTTTAGGGGCCCATCTGGGTCGGATCATATGATTAGAAGCTCCATTTTCGCGTTCTGATCCGGATCTGGCGTTGCTGATACGAAGAGTTCGCCGCGGCGAAGCATGCCCGAGAGGAGCTCCGCCTAATCTTGTGATTTTGCCGCGACGAATCTGTAAGTTGGCCGCGGCGAACTCTGCCCGAGAGATTACCGGTGAGATTTCAATTTGGCGCCGTGGCAAAGAGAATCTTCGCCGCGGCGAACTCTATTAGTGCTGATACTCTGATCTTGTGTTGGGTCATCCTTTGGTCTTTGATCTTGGCTCCAATTCTCAATTGTCCTACAATAAAAAACAACAATTTGAAGCATCAATTGTCCTAGAAATCAACTGAATACAATTAATAACCAATTATGACAATCTTAACCTCAAAAAGACACTAACTCAAAGCAAGGACTCTTAATCTAAATTAAGCACAATTATCATCAAAAGGAGCCAAAATCTATGATAAATACCCTTAAAATGATATGAAATAACATAGAATAATTGGGCTAAATCATTAAGTGTGGGGGGAATTTGATAGATCATATTTTTCATATGCTTGGGATGTATATTTTAGGCTATTTTAAGAAATAGATTGAGCATTAATTGCATTAATAAACAAATAAATTGTAGATGCACTTGGGCAAAAGAATTAAGCAGTTGTGATGTTTTTAATAATTCTTCTTATTAATTTTCACTATTGGATATTACTTCTGTCTTAATATTCTAAATTCAGGGGCAGAATTGTAATTTTAGAGTAACAGAAACATTTTTCCTAGAAGGAAGGAAAGGGGAGTTTGAAGGAAATGGAACTCCATCACTAAAGGAAAGGGAATTCCTCTAAAAGAGCTTAATATTTAGTTTGGAAATTATAGTCATGGGGCGGGAAAAAGAAAATAATTTGAAAACTCACTCCATGCTAGCTAAGAGGCAACGGAAAGAGAGTTGCAATAACTTGGGAAGACCTGAAAAATAGAAAGGAATAACAAAAAGGATTAATTTGTTTTTAGGGAGGATGGTTGATATATTGGAGGGGAAAGAAAATAAGAGGGCGTGCTTTTTCCAAAAGTTCAGAAGTAAAGATTGGGCTCCCATTTTTCCAACTAATCTGTATCCTCTTGAGGGGGAATCACTGAACTTGAAAGCTTCCATAGAGAAACTGCACTCGAACATTGAAGAGGAGGCAATCACCATCATGCGTAGCTAAGTCCACAATTTCTTCCAAGAGAAGAGCTGAATCTGAGCTAATGGATTGTAAAGGAGAGTCTTACATTCATCTATCTCTTTCAAATTCTTTGTTACTTTATAAGTTGTAAAGTGATTGAGAATAATTCAAATGTACTATGTTTTCAATTACTAGAATGAATGTTGTGTGATTAAATGTTGCAGGGAACTTGGTATTTCACTCTGAATTGAGAAATTGGTCAGAACCTTACTTTGATTCAGTGAATTGAAAATTTGTGATTCTGATTAATTGATTCTTAGGAGCAGAAGTTCTGTTCAGTTGAGTGGTTAGTTTATGCACATTTAGTGTTAATTGACTCCAAATTGGATTAACGCAATGAAGAGGAAGTGAAACTCTTGGGAGAACTGATACTCTGATTGTTTTTCTTAAGATCCAAAGTGTTATCAACGTTTTCTTTCATTATCATTCTAATTCTGTACCTAAAAAATCAATAAAGACCATTCTGTACTGATCTGAATGTTGCTCTGTTTCTACACTACTACAAGTAAATTGTATTAATTTTTGCTTAGAATATTCAGGGAGTTATTAGACCAAGTGATTCGACACCTAGGTTGCATCATTATACTGCATAACTTTCCTTTCTTTCTTGTTTTTTTGATTGCCTATACGACTAAGGATAAATCAAATGGCACCGTTGCTGGCCTCTTAACTCCTGAATATTCATTCTGATTTTCATTTTGAGTGTTACATTGTTATGTTCAGTAGCCTTATTTCTGTGTACATTGTGCAGAACCAATGGCTTTTCTTGTTGTTCTGATTTTTCGTTAACAGTTTCAGTTTGTTTGACCTCATTATTTCTGTTTGCATTTTGCATTCTTGTATGAGCCGTGACCTTGCTAAATTTTATCCTTTGGATAGAGAAACTAATAGAACTTTAAGAAATTTGAAAAAAGCCAAACATCTTCAGGCAACCAATGCTCCACCAGAAACATCACCTACTCCTCTTACATCTTTATCTACTGATTCAGCCAGCCTTCTTCCCATGCACATATCTGATACAGAATCCTCTTTAGGACATTTCATAGATCAACATTTCATCATGAATCCACATCTTGACCATAATAATCCCAGGCCTAATGATACTAATAATGCTACTCACGCTTAGAAACAGGAAGCTGAAACCAAACCTGTACATTTAAATGCTCATCCTGAAGCTAAAAAAAGAAGTATTAGGGAGTTGAATAATTCTGCTATTGATTATGATCCATATGGTCTATGGAATAATGCTGTGAATTTTGAAATTAAAAGTTCTCTACTGAATGCACTTCCTAAATTCTATGGTCATGCAGGAGATGACCCACATCAACATTTGCAAGATTTGTATATGGCATGTTCTTCCTTCAAACCACCCACCATATCAATTGAAGAGGTGCTGAAGAAAGCATTTCATTTTTCAGTTCTGGGTGATGCTAAGGAGTGGTTAAGGTCCCTTCCTCAACATTATGCTATGCTCACATGGTCCCAATTACAAAAGTTATTTTTGGAAAGATAGTTTCTAGCATCCAGAATAGCAACATTGAAGAAGGAGATTTATAGTGCTAGACAAAATAAAGGAGAATCCTTGTATGATTATTGGTCTAGATTTGTGGGAATGTTAACTCACTGCCCTCTGTTAGTGGCAGTCTCACCCAAGAGGGGGTGAATTGGGTGAGTTATAAAAATTTACGAAATTAAAACAAAGAACTATCAGAAACAGAGAGTATGAGTTTAGAATGATTTCACTGTAGAGAGGAAGACATAAGATTTATACTGGTTCGGTCTCAACCACTTGACCTACGTCCAATCCTCAGAATACCTTTGAGTATTTCATTATGTTCCAAGATTGATCGATCTCTTGGCGTCTCAGTACAGTAATTGAAACTCTCAATCACTCCCCCTTACTTCCCGTAAGGTTACAGCCCCACTCAAGAGTCCACACCCTTGAGTATCACACAAACATGATTAATGAGTAGTCAATAAACTCTCTTACAGAGTGAATAAATGATAATCACTGACGCTCGGAGTTATGAAATAACAGAGTATTGAATGCAACAGTAAAAATCAATAGAGGGTAGCTCGCGTATTCAATCTCTCCATTTAATGCTTCTTCGCGCCTTTTATAGTTAAGTTCGTTTAGTAACCATTAGACGGAAGAGCTTCTAGTCGTTGTGAGTCCAGTTGCGTGTTTTTCCAGTTGCAACGGTTTCTGCCATTAATGCTTCTGACAAGGTAGGTTACAGGCTACTTGGACAACTATTGGAGTGTCGTTGGGATTTTCTTCATAATCTGCAAAAATACATTAATTCAATAAGTTTATTCTTCATAGAATAAGATCAAGAGTAGATCCGAACAACTGATAATCGAATATTCATAGTTTATGGTTAGAATTAATTAGTTGTCAGATACACTGGGTAGTAACTGAACGTGCTTGATCGAAGTGATGTTCGATTATTACTTGATCGATCAGGTTATCGATTATTCTGAGTGAAGACTTTGAACCAGAGAACTAAGATTATCGATCAAGTGATGGATCAACGGTTTATCGATAAGGTGATCGATAAAAGGAAATAGTGATATCATACTATGATGCATAAACAATGAAAATCAAGGTTGCTTTTGATTTTGACACTCTTTAAATAGTGAAACAAGACATTTATGAAGGCTGAGAAAAGCTCAAATGAAATATATGTTAAATTTTGAAAAACATTGAGACTTAAGGTTTAAACTAAAATCGCGTCATGATCGAACAAGTGATCAAATACTTGTTGATCGATCAGGTTATTGATAAATAGAGTGTTATAGAAATGACTTTTGAAACACAAATTATCGAACACTTTATCAATAAATAGATGATGGATAACCTTATCGATAAACAGTAGGCAAAAGTATATTTTGTGAAAGCACAGACTATGTAAGTTGATCGAATAGATGATCGATAAATGGTTGATTGATAATGTTATCGATAAAGAGGTATTTTCTTATAAAACAAAAGAGCTGACTTATCGATCAAGTTATGTGAAAACATCGTAAACATGAAGGGTGGTTATCGATAATATTATTGATAATCTAATTATCGATCCGGTGATCGAAGAGCCACGATGTGACAAAGATATGTTGATTATCGATCATGTGATCAATAATGTTCTTATCGATTAGGTGATCGATAAGCCACTGAAATAAATTCCTGCACGAAAAATTATGAGGCAATGTTTGATCATATTATCGATAAATGGATGATCAATAATGTGATCGATGAATAGCGATAAAAGCAAAACATAGAATGGGTAAAGTGCCTTACCATTTATCTGTCTTCTCATCGATAATCGATTTATCGATCATGTGATTGATAAACACCTATTAAATTTATATTCTGATTATCGATCTAGTGATCGATAATTTATCCCAGATTTTCATATGCAACTAAGAATGATCGATCAAATGATCGATCAACACATTATCTAACACGTTACCGATCAAAGTTTCTGCTGAGTTTACTTAATTAAACAGGGTTATTATCTATCAGCTTATCGATAAAACCTTGATCGATCAAATGATCGAGCAACATGCTGAATCACAAATTACTCACTTTTTTATCATTAAAACCTTAATCCTAACATTCTCCGCCTTTTTGATGATGACAAAACATAGGTAAGAAATATTAATCAAATAACATCAGAAACAGTAAAAATTAAGCAGTAGACAGATCGAAGTGAAATCAATTGTCCAAATACATCAGTAAAACTTAGTAAACTCAAACACATAGCTAAACATCAATAAAAACATATCAGAGTAAAAGTAAAAAGAGACTCTAAGTATCAGAATCCTTCTCCCCCTTTTTGTTAGCATCAGGTGGGGAAGAGGGAGGAGTAGAAACAGGTGGAATGGACAGGGGAATAGGAAGAGGGGGAAGGTGAGAAAGTGGAGAGAGTGATGGAATATGAAAAGAGAGAACTGGCTAGGGAACAGTGATCAGGGCCAAAGTAGGAGAGGGAGTGGGAGAGGTAGATGGTACAGATGGTGAAGTGGAAATAGGAGAAGTGGGTATAGTGGAGGTAGAAGGTCCAGGCTCATGATAAGGAGGAGATGGGAGATGATGGAGTAAGTCCTCAAAGCTGAAGGTAGTGCTGGGGCCAGAAAAGTTGTTGTAGAGAGAAGCTACCATCCCTTTGAGCTCTCGAATTTCTCTGTCAACATAATCAAATCTCTAAGAAACCTCCTTTTCCAAAACCATCATTGCTTGTCTGTGAAGATCTAGGATTTTGGAAATACCCTCAAACTTTCTATCTAAGACTTCCCCATATTCTCGAGCAGTGACATAAACTCTCTTTTCAAACTCTTGAAGCTCGGTCTGAAACATCTCCCTGAGAGATCTCTCCATGAATGAGGGTCCAGGGGCATGAGAAGGAGCTGCAGTGGATTCGGCCTCATCTTGAGTCCTAGAGGTGCTGACAGCTAGTTCTTCCCCTTGTCCTTCTGAGGTACCTTTTGAGATGGTCTGAAGGGTAGAGGAATCCTCATCTTGTGCAGCTGTGTAATCCCAAAGGCAGGAACCTTGGTCTTGGACTCTCAAGGCTCAAAAGGGGCAATGTTATTTGCCTGTAGGATGTGCGTGGCCAACTGAGGATAGGGGATCGGTGTAGACTTGGATTTGTTGAGAACAAAATCCTTCATCTCATTATAGATCAAAGCTCCTATATTAATCCTTTCTCCACTGATTATCTGGGCCAGTAACAAGTAATCATCTTAAGTTAAGTGTGAGAAGCTCCCGGATTTATTGATCATAGTTCTTGAGTAGATATAGTGGATTATTCTATAATAATCACACATCTATTTAGGTAGGAAATTTAGCTCACCGGGGTACTCATCACTTTGCATCAAAATCTTATAAGCCTTAATTTCATTCATATCTCCCCCTCTCACCGAATCTTGAGTTCCCAGCAACTCATTAATCTTATCAGCAGTAAGGTGGAAGGTTCTACCTCTAAGTTTGACCCTTAAATAGTTATTTACTAGATTGTCCTACTCATCATATTCTTCTACTGATTCCATGTTACAGTAGAACCTTTTAATCACTTCAGGACAAAATTCTCCACCAATTATCAGCCAGTTTGAATAGTATTCCAGGGGATCAATCAAGTCCAAATTAATCTGAGTATTTTTCTTTAAGCTTTCTATATCGACAAAAACAACAGGGCAAAATCTTTAGTTTGCAAAATCAACCTTAAACTTAGCAGAATTCACATCCTTATCAAGGTTTCCAACTAGTAATTTAAAGAAATCAGATAGAAGACCTTTATAGGGAATTTACCGTGCCATCTGATAAGTCTCATTATTTGCATACATTTCTAGCCCTAAACTCATGCTTTTGCCATCGATATTTGCATACTTTGTGCATAATTAGCTTCCATTGTGCATAAGAGTTGGTGAGAGGAATTGTGAGGTTTTGCATGTGTTTTTACATATTTTTATATGATTTTATATGTGTGTACTTTTGATCCTTGCTTTGGTGTGAATTTCAGGGAGTTTCAATTCTGTCTGAAGCGCCACAGCGGATTTAGGAAGGCGCCACGGCGGATTTCCAAGGGGACTCTCGGTAAAAGGCGCCGCGGCGGATAGAAGGAGGCGCCACGGCGGATTGGCATTTACATGTAGCTCAGATTCAATAATCCAAACGACACCGTATTGGTAATCTGCCGCGGCGGATTGACGGAGGCGCCGCGGCGGATGACGCATATCAGCAATTTGAACCAGAAACGATCGAACAACGCGGGAGGAGGAAATTGGATGACCCGGATCATGGAGCTCCATCCTAAAAGGCGCGGATCCTAGCCAGATGAAGGGAGTTAGTTACAAAATGGAAAGAAGGAGATTCGGAGGAGATTACCATTCTTCTCCCATACACTCTCTCTCCATCTCATCCGCATCTCACCATCATCTCCTCTTCTTCCGTGAAGGTTTTGCCATGGTGATTTTGGAGCGTCTCAGTGTAGTTCTCCTTACAGCTATGAGCAGCTAAGCGTCCGTGTTCTTCCTGGAAATGAAGCAAAGCCTGAGTCCCTGATTCGATTAAAGGGAGTTTATTCTAGATTCTTAGCTCTAGTCTGAATCTATAGATTGATTGAGCGAGTTGTTCAATTCAAGTTGTAGTTCAGGATTTGATTTTGATTTACTTCTTCACTGGAGTTGTTGAATCTGATTAGGATTAGTAGAATGATATTTCATTTACAAGATCAAGTTGAGATTGTTCCTTCTGATTCCTTAGTCGTATTGCATTGTGGTTTCTGGACAAGTTGTTTCAGTTCTCATAATCAATTCAACATATTTTTAAGACAATACACGGTTGTGATTGTCACAGGAGGATTGATTTATCATTTTATTTTTCTAAACCAAACGATTCTAGCCTTGTTGTTGATTCATACGAGTTGTAGTCTTGACAGTGAGGAAGCCCAGCGAGTTGTTGGCCAAGTCTTGATTTGGTTGTTATAAGTGGACTAGGAAGGTAGAGCACATTTCCAGGAGAAACTTCACTCATATCTGATATTCTATCACTCATTCACTTCACAATTTCTCACTTAGATAAACCAAAAGATACAAACATTTACATTCTACATTTGCAAAGCCAGAAAATCAATATAAATAACTAGATCACTTCCACTGTTAATAATTTGTGAAGGCATTTAATTGACAAAACTCTTGAACAACAAGCCTCCTTGAGAAGAATGACCTAGGGTTGAGCCACTGCACTTCCAAGCTTAATTCTAGTATTTTTGAGAGCCCCTAACGACAAGGCTTCATCAAATGGCGCCGTTGCCGGGGAGGCACGGTTGCTCAAGGTTTTAGTTGGTTAAGTGTCAGTTTAATTTGTTTTACAGTGTTTTGTTGCTTGAATTCTAGCCTATAGACTGTCCTGTTTTTGATTCTTGTGATTACATTTTGTGGTCTCATAGCTTTGATATGTGAGTATTCTTGTCCCAAAAATTCAGCTGGATCATGGTTTAATCTTTGTATTTTAGTGTTCTTGTATTTCTGCATGTGATTCAGAGTGTTTCTACTGGTTTTCGAGCTTTCTGTCCAAAGCGCTGCGGCACATTTCACAATCAGCCGCAGCACATTGCCATTCTGCGTTTTATAGCTCTCTGTCTCAGAGGCCGCGGCGCCTCAAGCTAAAGGCCGCGGCGCCTGAGTCTTTCTCATGTTTTCTTGATTGGTTTTGTTTGTTTTGATTGGTTTTAGTGCTTTGTTTAATTGAGTCATGGATTACTGTTGGAAGGATGAAAGATTTGATTCCTATTATT
Source organism: Neltuma alba (assembly GCF_004799145.2). NCBI lineage: Eukaryota > Viridiplantae > Streptophyta > Magnoliopsida > Fabales > Fabaceae > Neltuma > Neltuma alba. The sequence goes on from NW_021636375.1 coordinate 17,179, forward strand.
CTAGACCTAATGATGATTTCCCATATTATGCCCCAATGTATAGGAATTCTCAAGAGGGATATGGGTGTGCACCGAGCTATTCTCATCTACAACATGGAAATTTGTACCCAACATCTCAAACACCATTGTGTTGCTATTGCAATTCACCGTGGCATAATAGATGGAATTGCTCTAGTAAGAATCCTCATGGAAATCCTGATTGGATGAATCAGCCCTACTGTGAGTCAAGTCATCAAAATTCTACATGGAGGGAGGAATTTCATCAAACCCCTATTCAAGCTCAGTGGCAGGATATTAAGTCATCGAAGAAAGATACAGTGGCCCAATTATTTGAAAGGTTGGAAGCTATTGCTGCTAGAGTAGATGCTAATACAGATGGATTATCATCTAAAGTGCCTTATGGAAATGACAAGTCAGCAAGATATGAAGACTACTCCCCGGTTAATTTGGAGAATGCTCCTTCTAGGAGTCAAGCCAACTTTGAGGCTGCTACATATGGTGGAAACAACATGACTCCATGCTCAAAGGCTACCTCTAATGCATCCACACAAGCTAAGGTAGTAGAAAAAGTTAAGTTTCAAGCTCCTAAAGAATCTTCTCTTACCATAGCCCCCCAACAACCTCCAGAACCAAATTGTGAGCTTCACACCAGTGGAATTGAATCTCTTCTTTCAATTCAAAACCATGGTGATCGCATATATGCTTTGAGGGAAGCAAGTAATCAATTAGAGGAGAGACATGAAAGACTACTCAATGATGCTATGAAGTGTGGGAAATTAAAAGAGAAATTAGAAGAGCTGAATGAAATTGTTGAATTGTCAAACAGACTCATAATGCATATATTTTGGGAGAAATCAAATGGTGAAGAGGGTGAACCATGGTTTAAAGCTCAATATTTGGATGATGAGCAAGAAATTCAAGCTACTGTTGAATCAGAAAGTGAGGCATCCTCTCAAGAATCTGAAGATACTTTAGGACAAGAAATGAGTAGTCCGGCACCTCAAAGTAGAGACTTTGATACTCCATCACTGCAATGCTGTGATAGCTTTTGTGAAGATTTTGGAATTGAAATACACCCAGGAAGTGATACACATGTTACATCACAAATTGACAATGGGGGTAGTCATAGTACTTTAAGTACTGCTACTAATTGTGATAAGCCTGAGACTGAAGTAGCTAAGGAAGAAATTCCTAAGCAACCAAGAAGGATCAAGCTATTTGGGTTTAAGACAAGGAAAAGAAAGCATAGACTTAAGAGGTTAAAGAAAAAGCCGCTGCATGTCATGCCAACAATCCAAGAAATTGAAGAGGAAGAGAAGACCCTATCTCTTAAGGTTGCTCCTACTTCTATTCCTTTTTCTTGTGAAACTATTGTTGATGATATTCCTTGTGTTATTGATATTAATGGAAATACTTTAGAGCCTGATATAATTGAACCCAATCCTCTTGAGCATGAAGATGATGTCTCTCTTGTTTCTTGTCAAGCTTTGAATGAAAATGTTTCAAGTCACTTGTGTGTTGGACAGTATGACAAGCATAAATATGTTGAGAGCAGTGAACCTTCTTTGAGCCTGAATTTAGGAAATCAATGTCATGATGTTAATGAACATGTTGATTGCATGATTCCTATTTCTTCTCGTGTTAAAGTAGATGATATTGATATGTGTAGTGCTAATGAAGGTTCTGACTCCCTGATTAATGGCCTTTCACGTGCACAAGAGTCATTAAATGAATTGGAATTATCTGATAAAATTGAATTTGATGATGAATTCACCAACCTCTCTTCTTTCCACCCTCCTTCTTGTTTTTGTGCATGTAAAGGTGACGTGCCATGTCTCATTTGTAAGGAAATTGATTGCTGGCTTTCCACTTCACATGACTTTGATTCATCATTTAATTCAATTCAAGATGATATTTCTCTTGTTTCACTTGATAATGGCCTTGGGAAAGGTGTTTTGCTGGATCGTGCAGGTGCTGGATCATTAAGAGCAAAGGAAGGTGAAACTGGAACCAAAATCACATTACCACAAAATGTTGAATCCATGAAGGGTGTTATCAACAATGCTGTTACCATTATTAAGCCTTCTAATTCTACATTCCTTTTTGATTTCCAGGCTATATTTACTGTAATCAATGCTAAATCTGTTTTGGATGGTACAAATTGTATTCATGATTTTTTGCATCCTACATTGTCATGTGATCTTCCACCTGATATTGAGGGTTTGGAAATTCATGGTTCTAAATTGTATGATAATGAGCATGCCATATTCAGACTTGTGCACAATATAAAATTTGAAATTGATCACCACGGGTTTGCACATATTTTTGACAGCTTGGGTACTAAGAGAGGAGTTGTACAGAACCAAATTTTTATTGCTGTATATGCTCATTGTTTTTCACATGAAATACTCTCTTGTGATTTACCACCGGATTTAAGTATACTTGAGCATGAACATATTGAGTACTCTCCTTTTTGTGCAACCTCTTTTACTGGTACATATTTTGTGAATTTTATTGACTGTTTTGATAAATCTGATCATGCTTTCTTTTTGAAGGAACCGTACATTGTGAGACCTCTTCCTATTGACCCAGAACCACCACCTAAGGTACTGGAGCTGAAAAATATCTTGGAAACTCATATGTTCATCATTAGAGATGCTACCTTCTCATTCAAGAGCTTGAAGCGCTTTAAACTATACGGTTGTCCCTTTCCTCCCTTTATCTTTTTGAGTTGCTTGTGAAATCATATCTTGGGCTGTTTGTTTAGAATAAGTGTGGGGGAGGGGGCTAACCCAGTAGGAAAAATAGTAGTTAATTGTTCAGAATAATCTCCCTCTGTTTTGGTAATCCCATTTCCTGCCTCTTGCTATATATTTGATCTACATGGCTTACATCTTTAGTCTGCTTGCATTAAGGACAATGCAAGAGGTAAGTGTGGGGGAAGAATGTGGTTGCTGCTGTCCTGTTTTGCTGAAACTCCCTTTTCCAAAAAAAAAAAAACACTCTTTCCTTTACCACCTTTCCTTGCTTATCTTTTGTTCAGATTTGCATTGAGGGCAATGCAAGGATCAAGTGTGGGGGAGTGAATGTGTGTTTTTGTGTGTTTTGTGTCTTTTGTAAAATCCTCAGTTTTTCAAAAAACTTTTTGAAGGTTTAAGCTTGTTTCAAGGGTTTAATGTTGCATCTATGATTAATTTTGATTTGGAAATTGATATCATGAAGTGAAATTTTCCAATACTTAGAGATTAAGCATGATGTGTTCTTTAGCTGAAGTGAATGAATATGGAAGACAAAGCCTAGTTGGAAGGATTCTTTGAGCCTTTATATTCATTTCTGGTGTGTGCATTCACTTATTTCTTATGTTCTCTAGAACTTGTCTTAGTTCTTAATCAAGACCACATGCAACATTAGTACTCTTGAACATGATTGAGGCATTCATTCATATTAGCTACTTAGACCAAATGGCCAACCCCTACATGATTTATCCCTTGTTACCCATTTGAGCCTTTTAGCTGAATTTTTCCATTCATTTCACTCTCATTTATAAAATCTCTTTCCTACAAGAATGCATATTTCATTTCATTAATTCCTTCTAGAATTCACTAGCATTTTGATGGATTCAATTGATGGATTGATATGAGGAGATGCATACTTGAGCTGGGGTGAAAAAAAAAAAAAAAAAGAAAAGAAGAAAAACATGCGAATGAAAAAGAAAGAAAATAGGAAAGTTGAAAATACATGAAAAAGCAAGGAAAGGAAAAGAAAGTGGGAATAAAAGCACCTGTATAGCTTAAGAATTCAAGATCAAGGAATCAACCCTTAAATTGAACATTACTAATGCTATTGAATTCTACACATTGATTCACATATTATCTCCATCCTCATATGCATCCTTGTGCATTTCTTTCCATCCTTTACATTACAAGCCACAAAAGTCCTCTTGATTCTTGAGCACTTATGTATTTAGGTGGTGGAGAGGTAGAGCTATTACAAGCATATGGTAGAGCATTTGAACAAGTGAATTGAGTGAAAGAACCTTAAACATTCGTGAGTTGAGTGATATACTAATTCCCTTGTGTGGTCTTCTATATCTTATTCACTTAGATTAAAATTACATATCATTGCTTGATTTCTTTGCACTAGAATGTTCCATGGATGGATGTTGGTTGAAGAATCATTATTGGCTGTAGTTGTAACCTGAACTTTTGAGCTTGCTTATTCCTTTCTCTCATCCTTCTCTTTCACATTATGTTTAGACTTGATTTGCCCAGGAGTGCAAAAGCTAAGTGTGGGGGAGTTGATAAGTCTCATTATTTGCATACATTTCTAGCCCTAAACTCATGCTTTTGCCATCGATATTTGCATACTTTGTGCATAATTAGCTTCCATTGTGCATAAGAGTTGGTGAGAGGAATTGTGAGGTTTTGCATGTGTTTTTACATATTTTTATATGATTTTATATGTGTGTACTTTTGATCCTTGCTTTGGTGTGAATTTCAGGGAGTTTCAATTCTGTCTGAGGCGCCACAGCGGATTTAGGAAGGCGCCACGGCGGATTTCCAAGGGGACTCTCGGTAAAAGGCGCCGCGGCGGATAGAAGGAGGCGCCACGGCGGATTGGCATTTACATGTAGCTCAGATTCAATAATCCAAACGACACCGTATTGGTAATCCGCCGCGGCGGATTGACGGAGGCGCCGCGGCGGATGACGCATATCAGCAATTTGAACCAGAAACGATCGAACAACGCGGGAGGAGGAAATTGGATGACCCGGATCATGGAGCTCCATCCTAAAAGGCGCGGATCCTAGCCAGATGAAGGGAGTTAGTTACAAAATGGAAAGAAGGAGATTCGGAGGAGATTACCATTCTTCTCCCATACACTCTCTCTCCATCTCATCCGCATCTCACCATCATCTCCTCTTCTTCCGTGAAGGTTTTGCCATGGTGATTTTGGAGCGTCTCAGTGTAGTTCTCCTTACAGCTATGAGCAGCTAAGCGTCCGTGTTCTTCCTGGAAATGAAGCAAAGCCTGAGTCCCTGATTCGATTAAAGGGAGTTTATTCTAGATTCTTAGCTCTAGTCTGAATCTATAGATTGATTGAGCGAGTTGTTCAATTCAAGTTGTAGTTCAGGATTTGATTTTGATTTACTTCTTCACTGGAGTTGTTGAATCTGATTAGGATTAGTAGAATGATATTTCATTTACAAGATCAAGTTGAGATTGTTCCTTCTGATTCCTTAGTCGTATTGCATTGTGGTTTCTGGACAAGTTGTTTCAGTTCTCATAATCAATTCAACATATTTTTAAGACAATGCACGGTTGTGATTGTCACAGGAGGATTGATTTATCATTTTATTTTTCTAAACCAATGATTCTAGCCTTGTTGTTGATTCATACGAGTTGTAGTCTTGACAGTGAGGAAGCCCAGCGAGTTGTTGGCCAAGTCTTGATTTGGTTGTTATAAGTGGACTAGGAAGGTAGAGCACATTTCCAGGAGAACACTTCACTCATATCTGATATTCTATCACTCATTCACTTCACAATTTCTCACTTAGATAAACCAAAAGATACAAACATTTACATTCTACATTTGCAAAGCCAGAAAATCAATATAAATAACTAGATCACTTCCACTGTTAATAATTTGTGAAGGCATTTAATTGACAAAACTCTTGAACAACAAGCCTCCTTGAGAAGAATGACCTAGGGTTGAGCCACTGCACTTCCAAGCTTAATTCTAGTATTTTTGAGAGCCCCTAACGACAAGGCTTCATCATATAGTATGGGTTCACAAGTATCAACACTCAATGTTCATTACAAACTAATGAACCATTTATTTTAGCATCTCAAGCAGAGCAAGTTTTTATGTGGATGATATTGTTGAACCGGGTTGGATTGCTGTTGCCAAAATGAATCCACGTGACTTGTTCAATATGCTAATTGAGAATGTTAATGTTGGTAGTGGTATTAATATTGCAATAGTTGATGAAGAGCCTTATCAACAATTGGTGGTTGATTTAAATGCAAGTCTTATACAGCATGATATCTTTATTGACTTGTGTAGAGATGATGTACAACCCCAAACCTTCATTCAAGTAGGAGAACCATCACAAAGAAGTAATATTCATACTACAGAGACTGGATTTATTGATGATAGTGAATCTAATTCACTAGTTCATGAACATAATGATGAAGAAGATGTGCTTGATGGTAATGATAGTGATACTGAAGAAGAAAGTGACATTGAAGGTGAAATAGAAGATAATGATACAAGCGACAGTATCACAGAGGACTCAACAGAATGAAACTACAATCCTTATAAATGGTAGTTTTTACTAATATCTTCTTGACAAGTTAGATTTTGTAATTTTTGTTAATATGTACTATCTTCATAAAGAGTAGTTTTATTAACATAAAAAACAATCTAAATTTTGTACATTATTGCAGGATATGTCAGGGCTAAAGAGAGGACGAGGTGGGAGAAGCTCTTCCTTCACATGACATGGTAGCATAAGTAGTGGAGGTATTAGCTCTACCCCTACAATTAGAGATACCATTTCATCTCGAGCACTCCAAGTACAATTTGAGGAATTGCTTGCCAACTCTCCCCCTACTCAAAACAGTAGTGCAGGTAAATTTTCTTTACTTTTATATAATACAAGTAACTAATTAGCATCACATACTTTTGACTGTATTATTTGTTCACCTAAATGATAGGCTCTTCTAATATAATTAAGAAAGGTAGAGGAGTTTATAAGTCGCTCAACGTGGACTTAATGACTAAATTTGGAGGAAAGATTAAGCTTACTTTCACAGATGACATGACAAGAGTAGTAGGGCGAGGAGCAAAAGAGCTAGCTAATTATTGTGATTATGTTATTAGAACCACAATATCTTTGAAGGATTGTGCTGAATGGAAGAATGTTTACACAAATTATATTGATTTCATGATTTTAAAAGTGAAGGTACAATTTATGTTTAGTAAATATATATCTTAGTTTATTTATGCTTTCAAAACAAGTACTTATGCTGATATTGATTTTTATTTTAGGAAAAATTTCAACCTGCTGTTGCAACAGATGAAGAGAAGTTCCAAAAAATGATAGTGACTACATCGCAAAATGCTTTCAGAAATTGGAAGACCAACTTGCATACCCACTATAAGAAATTTGACACTGATGAAGAAAGGTTGGCAAATCCACCTCAAACTGTAAGTTTTGAAGATTGGAAGTGGTTATTGACATATTTTCAATTAGATCCATTTAAGGTATCTTACTAAATACTAACTATTTAAATGGATAATATAATTATATCATTCAACATACTTAGTAGTTACTCAAATTTGATGTAGAACAAAAGTGCTAGAAACAGTGTTTAACCTTTGTAAGAGTGTCGAATTCTGTACAATTCTGGTACTATTCAGCATATAATTGTTCCTAAAACTATTTTCCTTTAAAAAGAACTTAAGGAGCTTTCAGTGAGACTTAGAACCACTCAATTTTGATTTTTCTAGAATTAATTATGAATTTTCAAAGTTGAGCAAAAGTTCTGGAATTTCTGCATGAACAGTACCCGCGAAGCAAAATTTTCAGATTTGATCTTCTTGAATCTAAGGCGATCTAAAGTGGTCCTAATTGATAAGAAATGGATCTTAAGGATGGGAAAGGATGAGATTTATGTTAGAAAAGCTAGAAAGAAAACCCTAAAACCAAGAGAAAGGGTTGAGGTTCAAGAAAGCTAGTTTTGAACTTTATGTAATCTAGTGGTTCTAATGGATTGTATGATCAATGTGACTATGTTTAGGACCTTTGAAACATCCAAGAGGATGTTTAGAGATGTTGATGGAATGCCCACATGGTTGGAAAATCAAGGGAGTCAAAGGAAAAGTAAGAAGAAAGCTTGAGGTGCAAGGTAGTGAACTTACCTATTGTCATTGCTTGATGTTGTATGCTTGTGTGTTGCCGTGTACATGTTATTGAATGTTATTGTGACATGTTTTAGCTACTATAATTTCTATTCATGATGTGTAGATTATGTCTTTATGGCCATGCATCAAGAAGTTAGCTTTGAGCATGCTAATATGTCACTAATTAACAAGAGAATAAACAAGTTGCGTGTAGTGTATTCGCATTCATCTAGCATGATTAATATGATATTGTTTGCTACTGATATTTCCCCAAATCCCACCCCTCCCTAACCAACCATTTAGGTTAATCAATGATGGGTAATAATGGCATGAGAAGCAAGGAGAAGAAAGTGGAGAATTGTTCATGTTAATGAATGATATTATTATTCAATGTGTAATTCTCCTATTATGTAATTTATGTTATGGATGCCAATGATGCCATCTGTTTAATTATAATGCTTATGGTATGTATAGAAATATATGAGCATGAACGAGAAAGAGTAAGCCCATGTTATGTATGCCAAAGAAATAAAAAGAATTAAAGTAAAGAGATGTTAAAAGATAAAACGTAGGTCCTGGAGCAGTGAGTTTGTGGCTCCAGTTTGACCTATCAAACAAATGAGTTAAGTTAGGAGATTTGGCAGACTCATAGTACACATCCCAAGCTTTAAAATAAGAGATAGATCACCTCAATTGAATGTGTACACAAGGAGATACGAATTTTCAAAGTTGAGGCAAGGAATCTGGAAGTTTCAGATTTTAGGAATTGAACAGTAATATTTATTGATTAAACTGTATGAATTGGGCAAAGATAAGTCCAATTGGATATTTTTTTCCTTAAAGAGTATCAAAATAGCTTTCGAAAGAATTTTAGAACACCTCAATACAATTTTTACGGAATTAGTTATAAATTTTTGAAGTCAGACCTGTAATATGGAACTTAAACAGTGAATAGTAACCTGAGTAACTATGTTGAAATTTTAAATCTACAGGCTTATGTCATGATCTGCTTGAACCATAACGCTTACGAATGCATGCTCTGAGGGGTTAAAGGTAGGACGTTTCATTTTAGTATCGGAGCAGAGGTTCTGGCAAGCATGTAAACAGAGCAGAGGTTCTGACAAGCATGTAAACAGAGCAGAGGTTCTGGCAAGCATGTAAACAGAGCAGAGGTTCTAGCAAGTATGTAGGCAGAGCAGAGGTTCTGACTAAGGTATAGCAAAGTATTGGTTCAAGCAAAGCCCAGTATGAGAGAAAACCTAAATTAGAAAAGTTACAGGTTACTAATGTCACACCTTCATGTTAAACCCCATTATATGTCCTTTAGAACCATTTGGAATCATTACACGATGTTCAAAGTAGGTAAAAACCAAGATTTAAAATTTTGATTTCGGTTACTATTCATGTAACCCCTAAAAATCGGGTCAACTTTGAAAAATCATAACTAATTGTAGAAAAATCCAAACAGAGTGGTTCCAAGTCTCACGTGAAGCTTATGAAATGCTCTACATAGGAAAAATATCCACAAGTGTCAATTTCTCGCAGATCAATACCAATTTCCACGAAATTATGTACTGTTCACTTGGTAAATTTTGAAATTTCCAGTATTTTATCCAACTTCGAAAGGGCATAACTCTTTCTACAAAATTCCAAATTTAATGATCTACCACTCTATTTAAAGCTAAAAATGTGATCTATTAGTCTGCCAAATTTCAAATCCAGATTCAGATATTTTCTATTTATTTCGTATGCGCCAAGCTTGGTCCTTTTTAGTCAAAGGTTATCCCCTAATTACCTTTGTAATGACTCTTTCATAACCTTTTACCCATCCTTAATTATTTGAGGCTTAATACAAGCTTGAACATACATTCTACTATGCTTTCACATGTTTAAACATAGACATACATGCTTGACTCCTCTTAGGAGCTATTATCCAACAAACATTTCCAAAGTCATAATATTACATAACAAGTTCCAAAAATTTACACTAGGGTACATTAATTGTTCATTAGGTCTCCGGGACAATTTCTTTGCCTTTGCCCTTGCTTGAACTCCCTCCTAGGTGGTGTTAAACATAAGAGTGAGATTTCAAAGAAATCCCAGTAGCACAGAATCACAATTTTCATGCATTCCTGCAAACACTACGTGCAATGCTTTTGTGCAGATATCTTGTTCATATGTTCATGCTTTTATGCCATGGAAAGTAAGCTATCATACACATATTCAATGGACATAATGCCAAGGCAACATAATTCAAACATTGCAATCAACATTTGCAATAAAGCTTAGTCACATCACGGCATACATTGCACACATTCACATTAACACATCAATGTAAGCAAGAAAGCAATCAAAGTGTAATTCAATGCTACCTTTTGGTACTTGGTCCTTGATTTCCTTTAAGTTCAAGATGTTTTCTTGAGGATTTGGCAAGGTACCTATCAAACCAATACCAAGGCCAATCATTCAACAATTATTCAAACACATTACCTATTACTTAAACATTAAACCCTTCTTTCTTGGGATTTTTGGCCTAATTGTTTTCCTTTTGATTCAAGAAACCTCCTTGGCCATCCTACATGGTTTTTCATGTAGAATTCAAATATCAAATCAAATTTTACAAAATCAAATTCCTTCCTTAAGTTCTGGTCAAAACAGAAACGAATTTCATAAGGAAAAATGTCAAAATTTCCAACTTTGATTTTTAATGCTTCCAAATTCAATTCCTCCATATAACCCTACACAAAAACGCCCAAGGAGTTCAATGGAAGCATCAAAACTTTCAAAATCCAATCATAAGTCCATATATTCAAGATGGCTGAACACTTCCTCTTAGGTTCATAAATTTTCATATTTGATTCCAATGAATTTGAACATACTTCCTTAGCATAACCTACATACCATCACATTTTAAGTCTATTGGAACCATTAAAACTTATTGAAACAATTCCTACCCTTGAGTTCTTGAGTTGGCTGAACTGAAAAGTCATAGTTCATAGGGTAATTTCTTCCATAACCCATTCAAAACGCACCAAACATCAACAACACAACTCCTACTCAATTTGCTATCCTTTCCTAGCACTTCCAGCACAACAAAATTGAAACAGCACTTTCCCCTCAAATAAGTCACGGTTTGACCATGGAAAAAGCATCAAATTAAAGCCTAAACATACCTCAAAGAGTCTTGGATTAAAGCTTGATGATTAACCTTGGATTGGAGGTGCTTTGAAGAGTGTTTAGAAGCCAAGAAGAAAATTGTGCAGAACCTCCCCTCTATTGTCCCATTTCTGTCCGAATTTTGAATGCCTTGTGGGGGTATTTATAGAGCTCATTTTCTGCCCAAAAACCTGCCCTTGGGCAGCTATTTCTGCCCCAAATTAAGTGCTAAGGTCGGCCAAAATGAAGAACCAATCCTAGCCACACATTCTTTGACTCACTTTCCAAGAGAGTTGATCCAATGGTTGAAAATTTGCCCAGCACACAAGCCAGTTGTTCTGATCATGGTGAGCACGAATTTGGGCCTTGTTGGATGCTAACTAAATGTTAAAAACTGGTTAGGAAGTAATGGAATTAGTTAGGGTAATTTAAAAATTCATTCGGTCACATACTATACCCGATTTCTTGCCCTCTACTAGGAAAAATAGCTAAGGGCTTCAAAAATTCTATTTTCTTTTCATGATAATTCCCTATTTATTCCAAGAGTGTGATCTGGAAGTTTTGGGAATTTTTGAAGATCTCTAGATATTTATTTCACATTTTCTCCGAAATCGGGTCCTTACCGATAGGAATTCAGAAATAAATTCCCCATAAATTATTTCCTGTATTTTCAATGCTTGGAAACAATTTTATAAATTCATATATATTCCTAGGGAGTGTATCCATATTTTTCCTTGGATTTTTGGAGTCCTTAGATAATTAAAATAATTTTATCACTTTAATTTCCCTTTATTTTTCCCTATTTTCCCAAAATAATTATTTTTTTGGGAATTTTCACCAAAATTATTTTGGGCTATTCTCACTCCCAAATCATATCTCATTTTGCACACTCCCATTACTAGGGTTCCAAATTTTGGGATGTTACATTTCCCTCCCCCTTAAATAAATTTCGTCCTCGAAATTTAAAATGTACCTTATTTGAAGAGCTCGGGATAATTATCTTTCATGTCATCTTCTCTCTCCCATGTTGCTTCTTCTTGTGCCTGATTCTCCCAGATGACTTTAACCATTGGGATGGATCTCCGTCGCAGCTACTTTACTTGACGATCAATGATCTTTACTGGTTTGATTTCCCAGGTTAGGTCATCTCGCAGTGCAATATCTTCATATTCCAAAACATGAGAGGGATTTGGCTGATACTTCTTTAGCTGGGATACATGGAAGACATCATGTATCTGACTAAGATTCGGGGGTAGGGCTACTTTATATGCCACCGATCCTACTTTTGACAGAATCTGGAAAGGTCCGATGTATTTTGGTGACAATTTCTTTGATTTCAAAGACCTTCCTACTCCCGTTGTCGGAGACACTTTCAAGAACACATGGTCTCCTATATTGAAGGTCAAAGGCTTTCGCCGAATGTCCGCATAACTTTTCTGTCTGCTTTGGGCCGTGAGCAGTTTCTGTCTAATCGTCCTTATCCTTTCAGTTGTTTGCTCGACTAGGTCTGGCCCATATAGCTTTCGCTCCCCTAATTCTGTCCAACACAGTGGGGATCTACACTTGCGACCATACAAAGCTTCATACAGAGCCATTTGTATACTGGAGTGATAACTGTTATTATAAGCAAATTCTGCCAATGGCAGATAGTCATCCCAATTACCTTTGAAATTCAATACACAGGCTCTCAACATATCTTCCAGTGTCTGTATGGTTCGCTTTGTCTAACCGTCTGTCTGTGGGTGATATGCTGTACTGAAACTCAGCTTGGTGCCCATTGCTTGCTGCAGTGCCTTCCAGAATTGGGATAGAAACCGAGGATCTCAGTCAGATACAATCGACTCTGGCACTCCATGTAATCTCACAATTTCTCTTATATATAACTTGGCAAGTTTTTCTGGTTGGTAGTCTTTCTTCATTGCCAGAAAATGGGCAGACTTTGTTAATCAATCAATAATCACCCATATCGTGTCATATCCAGATGAGGTACGGGGTAATCCCATAATGAAATCCATAGAGATACTATCCCATTTCCATTCTGGAATATTTAGAGGATGTAAAAGCCCTGACGGTCTTTGATGCTCCGTTTTGACCTTCTGGCAAGTGAGGCATTTAGATACATACTCTGTTATGTCCTTCTTCATGCTAGGCCACCAAAATATACGTTGGAGGTCTTGGTACATCTTTGTCATTCCCGGATGTATCGTATATTTGCTCTTATGTGCTTCCTCCAATAGTTGTTGCCTGATAGACTCTGGAACATATACCCGTTCCTTATACTTCAATATTCCATCTGGTGACACCTTGATCACATCATCCTCAGCTTTTGTTAGCTTAATCTGAAGTGTATCAGCTACCGGATCGTTCTTCTGGGCCTTTTTGATTTGTTCTATCAGCTGGGCTCCTGCTCTCAACACTTCTACTTTCTGGGTCATTAGTTTCATATGGGACAAAGGTTCCCAATCTCTCACATCTTCGATGAGTTTTCGTTCCTGAATCATTAGGAATGCTACTTGTACTACCTTTCGGCTTAAGGCGTCAGCTACCACATTAGCCTTGCCCGGATGGTATTTTATCTGGTAGTCATAATCCTTGAGCAACTCCATCCATCGCCGTTGTCTCATGTTTAGTTCTTTTTGATCTTGCAGGTACTTAAGACTTTTGTGGTCACAATATAGTTCAAGGGTTGCCCCATATAGATAATGCCTCCAGATTTTTAAGGCATAAACTATTGCAGCTAATTCTAAGTCGTGAGTGGGATAATTCTCTTCATGAGACTTTAACTGTCGTGAGGCGTAGGCGACTACTCGTCCTTGCTGCATTAATACACAACCTAACCCTTGCTTGCTAGCATCAGTATATACAACATACAGTAAGGTTGGATCGGGAATTATCAGCACAGGGGTCGAGGTCAACCTTCGTTTTAGCTCTTGGAAGCTAGCCTCACACTTATCATCCCACACAAGTTGCTGGTTCTTACGTGTAAGTTTAGTCAGGGGCTGTGCAATTCTCGAAAAATCTTTAATAAATCTTCTATAGTAACCTGCCAATCCCAAAAAGCTTCGTATTTCTGTTACTGTTTTTGGTTGCTCCCAGTTCAAAACTGCTTCCACCTTACTGGGATCTACTGCTACTCCATCTTGGGTAATCAAATGACCCAAGAACTTTACTTCATTTAGCCAAAACTCACACTTGCTGAGTTTGGCATATAGCCGTTTCTCCTTCAGAATACTTAGAACGATCCGTAAATGCTGTTCGTGCTCTGCTGGTGACTTGGAATATACTAAGATATCATCAATGAAAACCACCACAAACTGATCTAGATATGGCCGAAAGATCCTGTTCATGTAATCCATGAAAATCGCAGGGGCATTTGTTAGTCCGAAGGGCATTACCAAGAACTCATAGTGCCCATACCGTGTTCAAAAAGCGGTCTTCGGAATGTCCTCTGCTTTAATCCTCAGTTGGTGGTAACCTGATCTCAAGTCAATCTTGGAGAACACTGTGGCACCAACTAATTGGTCTAGCAAATCATCTATTCTAGGTAGTGGGTACTTGTTTTTAATCGTCACTTTGTTGAGCTCCCGGTAATCAATGCATAACCTTAGGCTACCGTCCTTCTTACGGACGAATAAGACGGGTGCTCCCCATGGTGACACACTGGGCCGGATAAAATTCTTTTCTAATAGTTCCTCTAATTGCTTCTTTAACTCTGCCATTTCATTTGGAGCCATACGATATGGGGCTTTGGAAATTGGCCCTGCCCCAGGTACTAGGTCAATTGCAAACTCTACCTCTCGTGCTCCGGAGGTAACCCGCTAATTTCTGTCGGAAAGACTTCTGGAAAATCGCATACCACGGGTATCTTTGTTATGCCTTCTTCCACTTCTGCATGTACAGAGAAGAATACCACGTACCCCTGACAGCCATGTCTTAGGCAATCCTTGGCTTTGGCTCCCGTAATCAAGTTCAGTTTCACCTCGGTACGAGGGGTTAGCTCATGAGGAGGAAAAATCAAAGTCCTATTCTTACAGTCAAGGAGTATATTATGGGTAGACAGCCAATTCAGACCAAGTATCACATCAATCTCATGAAAAGGCATACATATTAGGTCAAGTGTAGTGCAACAGTGGCCATACCAGACAATACAATTTAGGCAAACATCAGACGTATAAACTTTACTGCCCGTAGGAGTAGCCACACATAGATCATATAATAATGTGTTAACAGCAAGGCCTATGCGCTTCGCGCATTCATATGAAACAAAGGAGTGGCTAGCACCCGAGTCAAAGATAGCATGCACAAGGTAATTATTAACTTGAATCATACCTTGTATCATCTCAGGCGACTTATCAGCCTCTTTCCTTATGAGGGCAAAGACCCTCCCTTGAGCTTGGGGCCTTGAGCCATCCACATTAAGGGGGCACTCCCTTATATAGTGTCCTAGCTTTGCCACATTGGAAGCACACGTTTTGACCCATCAAACAGGGTCGATCTCCGTGGTTTTTACCACAGGTGCTACATTCCTTGGTCTGGCGTGTAGTGC